>NW_026289962.1:25000-55426 GCF_023373465.1 Oncorhynchus keta
AGGCAGGGTGTGACTATATATAGACCTGTCTAAGGTCAATGACAATAAACAGTCCACTATTAGGGAATACCTAAGGTCAGGACAATAGGGAACAGGTACATTCTGATATATGTTATAACCTGTCTAGGACAATAAACAGGACATTCCATACCTGTTATAACAGGGTGTCTAGGAATAATAAGGTCAGGTGACATTCCATACCTGTTATAAGGTCAGGACAATAAACAGGTACATTCCATACCTGTGACTATATAGGGAATAAACTAAGGTCAGGGTTCCATAGGGAATGCTCTATAACCTCTAAGGACAATAAACAGGTACATTCCATACCTGTTATAACCTGTCTAGGACAATAAACAGGTACATTCCATACCTGTTATAACCTGTCTAGGACAATAAACAGGTACATTCCATACCTGTTATAACCTGTCTAGGACAATAAACAGGTACATTCTATACCTGTTATAACCTGTCTAGGACAATAAACAGGTACATTCCATACCTGTTATAACCTGTCTAGGACAATAAACAGGTACATTCCATACCTGTTATAACCTGTCTAGGACAATAAACAGGTACATTCCATACCTGTTATAACCTGTCTAGGACAATAAACAGGTACATTCCATACCTGTTATAACCTGTCTAGGACAATAAACAGGTACATTCCATACCTGTTATAACCTGTCTAGGACAATAAACAGGTACATTCCATACCTGTCAGGCGTGACTATAGGGAATACTGTCTAAGACAATACTATACAGGGACATTATACCTGTATAAGGTAGGACAATAAACAGGTACATTCCATACCTGTTATAACCTGTCTAGGACAATAAACAGGTACATTCCATACCTGTATAATAGGAACTAAACAGGTACATTCCATACCTGTTAGGTCAGGACAATAAACAGGTACATTCCATACTGTTATAACCTCTAGGACAATAAACAGGTACATTCCATACCTGTCTAGGACAATAAACAGGTACATTCCATACCTGTTATAACCTGTCTAGGACAATAAACAGGTACATTCCATACCTGTTATAACCTGTCTAGGACAATAAACAGGTACATTCTATACCTGTTATAACCTGTCTAGGACAATAAACAGGTACATTCCATACCTGTTATAACCTGTCTAGGACAATAAACAGGTACATTCCATACCTGTTATAACCTGTCTAGGACAATAAACAGGTACATTCCATACCTGTTATAACCTGTCTAGGACAATAAACAGGTACATTCCATAACCTGTCTAGGACAATAAACAGGTACATTCCATACCTGTCTAGGACAATAAACAGGTACATTCCATACCTGTCTAGGACAATAAACAGGTACATTCCATACCTGTTATAACCTGTCTAGGACAATAAACAGGGACATTCCATACCTGTTATAACCTGTCTATCTATTGTCTAAACAATATGATTGAGGACATTGGCAAGTAGCCTAGTGATTAGAGCATTGGACTAGTAACTGAAAGGTTGCTAGTTCGAATTCCCTGAGCTGACAAGGTAAAAACCTGTCATTCTGCCCCTCAACAAGACCTAGCCTAGTGGTTAGAGTGTAGAGGAGGTAGGTAGCCTAGTGGTTAGAGTGTAGAGGAGGTAGGTAGCCTAGTGGTTAGAGTGTAGAGGAGGTAGGTAGCCTAGTGGTTAGAGTGTAGAGGAGGTAGGTAGCCTAGTGGTTAGAGCGTAGAGGAGGCAGGTAGCCTAGTGGTTAGTAGGTAGTCTAGTGGTTAGAGGAGGTAGGTAACCTAGTGGTTAGAGTGTAGAGGAGGTAGGTAACCTAGTGGTTAGAGTGTAGAGGAGGTAGGTAACCTAGTGGTTAGAGGAGGCAGGTAGCCTAGTGATTAGAGCGTAGAGGAGGTAGGTAGTCTAGTGGTTAGAGTGTAGAGGAGGTAGGTAGCCTAGTGGTTAGAGTGTAGAGGAGGCAGGTAGCCTAGTGGTTAGAGTGTAGAGGAGGTAGGTAACCTAGTGGTTAGAGTGTAGAGGAGGCAGGTAGACTAGTGGTTAGAGTGTAGAGGAGGTAGGTAGCCTAGTGGTTAGAGTGTAGAGGAGGTAGGTAGTCTAGTGGTTAGAGTGTAGAGGAGGTAGGTAGTCTAGTGGTTAGAGTGTAGAGGAGGCAGGTAGCCTAGTGATTAGAGCGTAGAGGAGGTAGGTAGTCTAGTGGTTAGAGTGTAGAGGAGGTAGGTAGCCTAGTGGTTAGAGTGTAGAGGAGGTAGGTAGCCTAGTGGTTAGAGTGTATAGGAGGTAGGTAGCCTAGTGTTTAGAGTGTAGAGGAGGCAGACCGTTAAACCCACTGTTTCTAGACCGTCATTATAAATAATAATTAGTTCTTAGAAAGAAACCCTCCCCTCTTCTGGCCTCTCCTGTAATCTAATTAGTTTGGTTTAACAGGCCAGGCGCTATAAACATCAGCCACATTCCTCAGCATATAGAGGTAGATACAGTAACCCACTCTCATAGAGGGAGTATAGCCCCAGTCATCAGACCTACTACCAGAGAATAGAGGACCATGAACCATGTTGTCCCAGGAGTATAGCCCCAGTCATCAGACCTACTACCAGAGAATAGAGGACCATGAACCATGTTGTCCCAGGAGCCCCAGTCATCAGACCTACTACCAGAGAGTAGAGGACCAGAACAGTAGTCTAATGTTCTAGAAGAGAACCATGAACCATGTTGTCCCAGGAGTATAGCCCCAGTCATCAGACCTACTACCAGAGAGTAGAGGACCATGAACCATGTTGTCCCAGGAGCCCCAGTCATCAGACCTACTACCAGAGAATAGAGGACCATGAACCATGTTGTCCCAGGAGCCCCAGTCATCAGACCTACTACCAGAGAATAGAGAACCATGAACCATGTTGTCCCAGGAGCCCCAGTCATCAGACCTACTACCAGAGAATAGAAGACCATGAACCATGTTGTCCCAGGAGTATAGCCCCAGTCATCAGACCTACTACCAGAGAATAGAGGACCAGAACAGTAGTCTAATGTTCTAGAAGAGAACCATGAACCATGTTGTCCCAGGAGTATAGCCCCAGTCATCAGACCTACTACCAGAGAATAGAGGACCAGAACAGTAGTCTAATGTTCTAGAAGAGAACCATGAACCATGTTGTCCCAGGAGTATAGCCCCAGTCATCAAACCTACTACCAGAGAGTAGAGGACCATGAACCATGTTGTCCCAGGAGTATAGCCCCAGTCATCAGACCTACTACCAGAGAATAGAGGACCATGAACCATGTTGTCCCAGGAGCCCCAGTCATCAGACCTACTACCAGAGAGTAGAGGACCATGAACCATGTTGTCCCAGGAGTATAGCCCCAGTCATCAGACCTACTACCAGAGAGTAGAGGACCAGAACAGTAGTCTAATGTTCTAGAAGAGAACCATGATTGGTCAACAATCTAAAGATTTTTAAAAAACGCAACATTTTAGGGTTTAAATACCTAAATCCTTCCTCACTGCTTCCAGGGTTCAGATCAGGACTATGCACACACCTATTGTCTGACACAATTGTCAAATAAATGTATATATATATAAAGACCAAATATATGTCATGTCTTACCTGTGGTGAAAATGAAGAGAAGTAGAAGTCCCAACCCCGACCAAGAGATGTGCAGCCGCCGCATCTTGTGTCTGTACACATCTCAGTGACAGTCGGTCCAATGACTCCATCCAGACAGCTGAGGTCAGGAGAGAGCTGTGCGCTGCGTAATCGTTACCAGTCCTCCATCTGCCCAAACACTCGCTGACAAAAACCAGGAGAAGAGAAAACCTTGATTTCACTCCCCCCCCCTTAGTCTCCCGACCATCCCAGAGAAGAGAAGTGAACAAGGCTGGAATTCCCCGCCCCAATTTTTTCCACTCTCTCTCTCTCTCTCTCTGTCCCTCTCCAACGGAAACCAGAGTGTTGTCAGCGGGAAAGACAGCCTGAAAATGACGGGGCGTGTTTGTGTCTGTGTGCATGGAGGTGCTCTGCGTGTGTGTGTGTGTGTGTGTGTGTGTGTGTGAAAGCGAGAGAGACAGAGAGAGAGAGAGAGAGAGGTGGCAGTAGTACTAGGGTAGAGCCAACATTAGTCCTCCCGGCGTTTCCTGTGGTGTGTGGGGGAGGGGGGACAGGCGGACTACAGTGATCGCCACAAGAGGCGCGCTGCTCTGTTTTAATTCACACACAGTTTAAACGGTGAGCAGGAAGCTGTTAGCTTTTAATGGGACAGGAACAGATGACAGAGCAGGTAATGATGTTTGTTGGCTTTGAGGAGTTTATCAAATCAGTCAAAGGCTTCATACAGTTGAAGTCAGGAGTTTACATCCACTTAGGTTGGAGTCATTAAAACTAGTTTACATACACTTAGGTTGGAGTCATTAAAACTAGTTTACATACACTTAGGTTGGAGTCATTAAAACTAGTTTACATACACTGAGGTTGGAGTCATTAAAACTAGTTTACATACACTTAGGTTGGAGTCATTAAAACTAGTTTACATCCACTTAGGTTGGAGTCATTAAAACTAGTTTACATCCACTCAGGTTGGAGTCATTAAAACTAGTTTACATCCACTTAGGTTGGAGTCATTAAAACTCATTCATTTCAACCACTCCACAAATTTCGTGTTCACAAACTATAGTTTTGGCAAATCGGACATCTACTTTTATGCATGACACAAGTAATTTTTCCAACAGTTGTTTACAGACAGATTATTTCACTGTGTCACTATTCCAGTGGGTCAGAAGTTTACATACACTAAGTTGACTGTGCCTTTAAACAGCTTGGAAAATTCCTGAAAATTATGTCATGGCTTTAGAAGCTTCAGATAGGCTAATTGACATTATTTGAGTCAATTGGAGGTGTACCTGTGGATGTATTTCAAGGCCTACCTTCAAACTCAGTGCCTCTCTACTTGACATCGTGGGAAAATCAAACGAAATCAGACAATACCTCAGGAAAAAAATCTGTCTGGTTCATCCCTGGGAGCAGTTTCCAAACGCCTGAAGGTACCACGTTCATCTTTACAAACAATAGTATGCAAGTATAAACACCATGGGATCACGCAGCCGTCATACCGCTCAATTAGGAGACACCATCATCCCAGTCACTCTGTGTAACTGACAGACAGACTTACAGGTTATGCCGTCATACTGCTCATCATCCCAGTCACTCTGTGTAACTGAGACACCATCATCCCAGTCACTCTGTGTAACTGACAGACAGACTTACAGGTTATGCCGTCATACTGCTCAATTAGGAGACACCATCATCCCAGTCACTCTGTACCCACTCCAATCCGCATACCGTCCCAACAGATCCACACTGCCCTTTCCCACCTGGACAAAAGGACCAACTATGTGAGAATGTTGTTCATTGGCTACAGCTCAGCGTTCAACACCATAGTGCCCTCAAAGCTCATCACTAAGCTAAGGACCCTGGGACTAAACACCTCCCTCTGCAACTGGATCCTGGACTTCCTGACATGTCGCCCCCAGGTGGTAAGGGTAGGTAACAACCACCCTGATTATCAACACAGGCGTACCTCAGATCACAGGCGACGATGAGACAGCCTACAGGGAGGAGGTCAGTGACCTGGCAGTGTGTTGCCGGGACAACAACCTCTCCCTCAACGTCAGTAAGACCAAGGAGCTGATCGTGGACTCCAGGAAGCACACGAGCACACGCCAAATCACATCAACAGGGCTGTAGTGGAGCGGGTTGAGTGCTTCAGGTTCGTCGGTGTCCACATCACTAAGGACCTATCATGGTCCAAACACACCAACACAGTAGTGAAGATTGGAGGAGGTTGAAAAGATTTGACACGGGGCCCTCAGATACTCAAAAAACGTTCTACAGCTGCACCATCGAGAGAATCTTGACTGGCTGCATCACCGCCTGGTATGGCAACTGCTTGGCATCCGTCCACAAGGCGTTACAGAGCGTAGTGCGTATTGCCTAGTACTTTACTGGGGACGAGCCCCCTGCCATCCAGGATCTCTATACCAGGTGGTGTCAGAGGGAAGTGGTACGGCCCAGTACACCACTGGGGACGAGCCCCCTGCCATCCAGGATCTCTATACCAGGTGGTGTCAGAGGGAAGTGGTACGGCCCAGTACACCACTGGGGACGAGCCCCCTGCCATCCAGGATCTCTATACCAGGTGGTGTCAGAGGGAAGTGGTACGGCCCAGTACACCACTGGGGACGAGCCCCCTGCCATCCAGGATCTCTATACCAGGTGGTGTCAGAGGGAAGTGGTACGGCCCAGTACACCACTGGGGACGAGCCACCTGCCATCCAGGATCTCTATACCAGGTGGTGTCAGAGGGAAGTGGTACGGCCCAGTACACCACTGGGGACGAGCCCCCTGCCATCCAGGATCTCTATACCAGGTGGTGTCAGAGGGTAGTGGTACGGCCCAGTACACCACTGGGGACGAGCCACCTGCCATCCAGGATCTCTATACCAGGTGGTGTCAGAGGGAAGTGGTACGGCCCAGTACACCACTGGGGACGAGCCCCCTGCCATCCAGGATCTCTATACCAGGTGGTGTCAGAGGGAAGTGGTACGGCCCAGTACACCACTGGGGACGAGCCCCCTGCCATCCAGGATCGCTATACCAGGTGGTGTCAGAGGGTAGTGGTACGGCCCAGTACACCACTGGGGACGAGCCACCTGCCATCCAGGATCGCTATACCAGGTGGTGTCAGAGGGTAGTGGTACGGCCCCGTACTTTACTGGGGACGAGCCCCCTGCCATCCAGGATCTCTATACCAGGTGGTGTCAGAGGGAAGTGGTACGGCCCAGTACACCACTGGGGACGAGCCCCCTGCCATCCAGGATCGCTATACCAGGTGGTGTCAGAGGGTAGTGGTACGGCCCAGTACACCACTGGGGATGAGCCCCCTGCCATCCAGGATCTCTATACCAGGTGGTGTCAGAGGGAAGTGGTACGGCCCAGTACACCACTGGGGACGAGCCACCTGCCATCCAGGATCTCTATACCAGGTGGTGTCAGACGAGCCCAGAGCCCCTGCCATCCAGGATCTCTATACCAGGTGGTGTCAGAGGGAAGTGCCCAGTACACCACTGGGGTCAGCCACCTGCCATCCAGGATCTCTATACCAGGTGGTGTCAGAGGGAAGTGGTACGGCCCAGTACACCACTGGGGACGAGCCACCTGCCATCCAGGATCTCTATACCAGGTGGTGTCAGAGGGAAGTGGTACGGCCCAGTACACCACTGGGGACGAGCCACCTGCCATCCAGGATCTCTATACCAGGTGGTGTCAGAGGAATGGCCCCCGCATTTTCAAAGCCACCCAAGCCAAAGACTGTTCTCTCTGCTATTACACGGCATGCGTTAGCAATGCACCAAATGAACTCTACCCACACACTGGACTCTACTCACACACACATACTGACACTCCACACACAGCAACACATACTGACACTCCACACACACATGCATATTGACGCCACACACTCTCACACATGAATTAAATAGTTATTTTCCTCATCAATCTACACAACAAAAAAACATAATGACATCACAATACCCCATAATGACATCACAATACCCCATAATGACAAAGCAAAAACAGTTTTTATTTTTTTGTTGCTAATTTATCAAATAAAACATGAAATATCACATTTACATAAGTATTCAGACCCTTTACTCAGTACTTTGTTGAATCCCCTTTGGCAGTGATTAAAGCCTCGAGTCTTCTTGGGTATGACACTACAAGCTTGGCACACCTGTATTTGGGGAGTTTCTCCCATTCTTCTCTGCAGATCCTCTCAAGCTCTGTCAGGTTGGATGGGGAGCATCGCTGCACAGCTATTTTCAGGTCTCTCCAGAGCTGTTAGATCAGGTTCATGTTCGGGCTCTGGCTGCGACACTGAAGGACATTCAGAGACTTGTCCCCGAAGCCACTCCTGCGTTGTCTTGGCTGTGTGCTTAGGGGTTGTTGTCCTGTCGGAAGGTGAACCTTCGCTCCAGTCTGAGGTCCTAGGCTCTCTGGAGCTCTCTCATCAACGATCTCTCTCTCTACTTTGCTCAGTTCATCTTTACGTGCCTCCCATAGTCTGTTCTGGCTTTGGGGACTGTGAAGAGACGTCTTGTGGCATGTCTTGTGGGGTATGCATGGGTGTCCGAGCTGTGTGCCAGTAGTTAGGACAGACAGCTCGGTGCATTCAACATGTCAATACCTCTCTCTCATGGTGAGATTGTAGATACCTGTATTGATAGCGCAGTTTGTTTAGGGCAATTTTACAGATAACTAGCTACTTCACATGCTGATATTGACTTTGGTATTATTGTGTGGATCAATCGATTATTAATTATTTTATTTAAAAAAAAATATATACTTTTGTTTTGTTTTGCTATGAGTCGTCTGCGTTGGTGTGTTGTGCACATTACATAGGGAGAGAGAGGGGGTCAGAAAGTGGGAGAGAGGGAGAGAGGGTCAGAGAAAGAGGGAGAGAGGGTCAGAGAAAGAGGGAGAGAGGGACAGAAAAAGTGGGAGAGGGTCAGAAAAACGTGGTAGAGAGGGTCAGAGGAAAGAGGGAGGGATTGAGGGGGGTAACGTTATGAACTTTGTCTAAAAAAAATAAAATACACTTTTCCCTCAACTGCGTTTACCCACTTCAGTCAACAGATGGCGACGTAGGTCTTGAATGTGTCAGAGTGACGTATAATATAATGGACGGGGGGGGGTTCTTCAAACAAACAGTTAGACACAATCTGTCCGATATAGCCGACATAATAAAGCTCTTTACAGAGATGTATTAGCCACTGTGTCGTGTTTACTTGGTGTTTAAAACACCATTCTGTCGTGTTTACTTGTTACCCTTATTTTAATTTCATTATTTACGTTTAGTTGTTTTGCCGACTGGCTCGTTAAGTTAACAATAGCCTAGCCAATCCCCGATATGAGCTCACTTAGCTTCGCTCTTGTTAAAGAAGAAGAGGAGGAGGAGGAGGTCTGCTGGACGGAGAAAGAAGTTGTTGTGAAAGAGGAGGAGGAAGAGGAGGTTGTTACCATAAAACAAGAAGTAGAGGCTGAGGCTGTTACAGTGAAACAAGAAGAAGAGAAAGACGTTTCAGTGAAAGAAGAGGAGGATGAAGAGGAGGAGGAGGAGACAGGAGATCTGATTAACACTGGTAAGTACTATCTTAAAAACGGAGGCACCCTGCAGTTTAACTGATGTATGATTTTAAAGGGTCAATCTGCAGTTCCTACATCCACATTTGAACTATAAATTAATGATGTATGGTCATTGATTCTTGAAGAATATAACTTAGAAATGCCCCGTGACCTAAGTTCAGCTGTGGTTCCCCATCGGGACTTAAAATAGATGCTCCCTTTTACTCCAGTGTTTGTAAACAAAGTAAATGTTAACATGGTTGAAACCGTCGTTTTGATGTCATGGATGGTCAGTCCTTGCACCCATAACTCGTCAGCTACTACAGCGATTTGAAATGACTGCAACACTTAACAAAGAGATGCAATTCGTTTCAGAGTGGGTGGCAAGGAATAAGTTAGCCCTAAATATTTATACAACTAAAATAAGGAATAAGTTAGCTCTAAATATTTATACAACTAAAATAAGGAATAAGTTAGCCCTAAATATTTATACAACTAAAATAAGGAATAAGTTAGTCTAAATATTTATACAACTAAAATAAGGAATAAGTTAGTCTAAATATTTATACAACTAAAATAAGGAATAAGTTAGCCCTAAATATTTATACAACTAAAATAAGGAATAAGTTAGCCCTAAATATTTATACAACTAAAATAATTGTATTTGGGCCAAATTATTCACTAAACCTCAACAACATCTCGTAATGAATAATGTGTACATTGAGCAAGTTGAGGTGACTAACTTGCTTGGAGTGAACCTGTATTATAACTATCATGGTCAAAACATGTGGATACAACAGTAGCTAAGATGGGGAGAAGTCTGTCTATAATAAAGCTCTGCTCTGTCTTAACAACACTATCAACAAGGCAGGTCCTACAGGCCCTAGTTTATACCTTCTTATCAACACTATCAACAAGGCAGGTCCTACAGGCCCTAGTTTATACCTTCTTATCAACACTATCAATAAGGCAGGTCCTATAGGCCCTAGTTTCTACCTTCTTAACAACACTATCAACAAGGCAGGTCCTACAGGCCCTAGTTTATACCTTCTTAACAACACTATCAATAAGGCAGGTCCTATAGGCCCTAGTTTATACCTTCTTAACAACACTATCAATAAGGCAGGTCCTACAGGCCCTAGTTTCTACCTTCTTAACAACACTATCAGTAAGAGCATTGAAGATGGGTCGTGGCTGGGTCTTCCAGCATGACAACGACCTGAAACACACAGCCAGGGCAACTAAGGAGTGGCTCCGTAAGAAGCATCTCAAGGTCCTGGAGTGGCCTAGCCAGTCTCCAGACCTGAACCCAATAGAAAATCTTTGGAGGGAGCTGAAAGTCCGTATTGCCCAGCGACACCCCCGAAACCTGAAGGATCTGGAGAAGGTCTGTATGGAGGAGTGGTCCAAAATCCCTGCTGCAGTGTGTGCAAACCTGGTCAAGAACTACAGGAAACGTATGATCTCTGTAATTGCAAACAAAGGTTTCTGTACCAAATATTAAGTTCGGCTTTTCTGATGTATCAAATACTTATGTCATGCAATAAAATGCAAATTAATTACTTAAAAATCATACAATGTGATTTTCTGGATTTTTGTTTTAGATTCTGTCTCTCACACTGGAAGTGTACCCATGATAAAAATGACAGACCTCTACATGCTTTGTAAGTAGGGAAACCTGCAAAATCGGCAGTGTATCAAATACTTGTTCTCCCCTCTGTAGGTGGGAGGGCATAGAGGCTGTGGTCAATATATTAATGAACAGATAGGTGGGAGGGCATAGAGGCTGTGGTCAATATATTAATGAACAGATAGGTGGGAGGACATAGAGGCTGTGGTCAATATATTAATGAACAGATAGGTGGGAGGGCATAGAGGCTGTGGTCAATATATTAATGAACAGATAGGTGGGAGGGCATAGAGGCTGTTATTAATGAACAGATAGGTGGGAGGACATAGAGGCTGTGGTCAATATATTAATGAACAGATAGGTGGGAGGGCATAGAGGCTGTGGTCAATATATTAATGAACAGATAGGTCAATTTATTAATGAACAGATAGGTGGGAGGACATAGAGGCTGTGGTCAATATATTAATGAACAGATAGGTGGGAGGACATAGAGGCTGTGGTCAATATATTAATGAACAGATAGGTGGGAGGACATAGAGGCTGTGGTCAATATATTAATGAACAGATAGGTGGGAGGACATAGAGGCTGTGGTCAATATATTAATGAACAGATAGGTGGGAGGACATAGAGGCTGTGGTCAATATATTAATGAACAGATAGGTGGGAGGACATAGAGGCTGTGGTCAATATATTAATGAACAGATAGGTGGGAGGACATAGAGGCTGTGGTCAATATATTAATGAACAGATAGGTGGGAGGACATAGAGGCTGTGGTCAATATATTAATGAACAGATAGGTGGGAGGACATAGAGGCTGTGGTCAATTTATTAATGAGCAGATAGGTGGGAGGGCATAGAGGCTGTTATTAATGAACAGATAGGTGGGAGGGCATAGAGGCTGTGGTCAATATATTAATGAACAGATAGGTGGGAGGGCATAGAGGCTGTGGTCAATATATTAATGAACAGATAGGTGGGAGGGCATAGAGGCTGTGGTCAATATATTAATGAACAGATGGGTGGGAGGACATAGAGGCTGTGGTCAATATATTAATGAACAGATAGGTGGGAGGGCATAGAGGCTGTGGTCAATATATTAATGAACAGATAGGTGGGAGGGCATAGAGGCTGTTATAAAAATAAAAAAAATAAAAATGCCATTTAGCAGACGCTTTTATCCAAAGCGACTTACAGTCATGTGTGCATACATTCTACGTATGGGTGGTCCCGGGAATCGAACCCACTACCCTGGCGTTAAAAGCGCCATGCTCTACCAACTGAGCTACAGAAGGACCACTAATGATTAATGATGATTCATGAACAGATAGGTGGGAGGACATAGAGGCTGTTATTAATGAACAGATAGGTGGGAGGGCATAGAGGCTGTGGTCAATATATTAATGAACAGATAGGTGGGAGGACATAGAGGCTGTGGTCAATATATTAATGAACAGATAGGTGGGAGGACATAGAGGCTGTGGTCAATATATTAATGAACAGATAGGTGGGAGGACATAGAGGCTGTGGTCAATATATTAATGAACAGATAGGTGGGAGGGCATAGAGGCTGTTATTAATGAACAGATAGGTGGGAGGACAGAGGCTGTGGTCAATATATTAATGAACAGATAGGTGGGAGGGCATAGAGGCTGTTATTAATGAACAGATAGGTGGGAGGGCATAGAGGCTGTGGTCAATATATTAATGAACAGATAGGTGGGAGGACATAGAGGCTGTTATTAATGAACAGATAGGTGGGAGGACATAGAGGCTGTGGTCAATGAACAGATAGGTGGGAGGACATAGAGGCTGTTATTAATGAACAGATAGGTGGGAGGACATAGAGGCTGTTATTAATGAACAGATAGGTGGGAGGACATAGAGGCTGTGGTCAATATATTAATGAACAGATAGGTGGGAGGACATTTTTTTATTTTTTTATTTCACCTTTATTTAACCAGGTAGGCTAGTTGAGAACAAGTTCTCATTTGCAACTGCGACCTGGCCAAGATAAAGCATAGCAGTGTGAACAGACAACACAGAGTTACACATGGAGTAAACAATTAGCAAGTCAATAACACAGTAGAAAAAATGGGCAGTCTATATACAATGTGTGCAAAAGGCATGAGGAGGTAGGCGAATAATACAATTTTGCAGATTAACACTGGAGTGATAAATGATCAGATGGGCATGTACAGGTAGAGATATTGGTGTGCAAAAGAGCAGAAAAGTAAATAAATAAAAACAGTATAAAAACAGTATGGGAATGAGGTAGGTGAAAAAGGGTGAGCTATTTACCTATAGACTATGTACAGCTGCAGCGATCGGTTAGCTGCTCGGATAGCTGATGTTTGAAGTTGGTGAGGGAGATAAAAGTCTCCAACTTCAGCGATTTTTGCAATTCGTTCCAGTCACAGGCAGCAGAGTACTGGAACGAAAGGCGGCCAAATGAGGTGTTGGCTTTAGGGATGATCAGTGAGATACACCTGCTGGAGCGCGTGCTACGGATGGGTGTTGCCATCGTGACCAGTGAACTGAGATAAGGCGGAGCTTTACCTAGCATGGACTTGTAAATGACCTGGAGCCAGTGGGTCTGGCGACGAATATGTAGTGAGGGCCAGCCGACTAGAGCATACAAGTCGCAGTGGTGGGTGGTATAAGGTGCTTTAGTGACAAAACGGATGGCACTGTGATAGACTGCATCCAGTTTGCTGAGTAGAGTGTTGGAAGCCATTTTGTAGATGACATCGCCGAAGTCGAGGATCGGTAGGATAGTCAGTTTTACTAGGGTAAGCTTGGCAGCGTGAGTGAAGGAGGCTTTGTTGCGGAATAGAAAGCCGACTCTGGATTTGATTTTTGATTGGAGATGTTTGATGTGAGTCTGGAAGGAGAGTTTGCAGTCTAGCCAGACACCTAGGTACTTATAGATGTCCACATATTCAAGGTTGGAACCATCCAGGGTGGTGATGCTAGTCGGGCATGCGGGTGCAGGCAGCGATCGGTTGAAAAGCATGCATTTGGTTTTACTCGCGTTTAAGAGCAGTTGGAGGCCACGGAAGGAGTGCTGTATGGCATTGAAGCTCGTTTGAGGTTTGATAGCACAGTGTCCAACGACGGGCCGAAAGTATATAGAATGGTGTCGTCTGCGTAGAGGTGGATCAGGGAATCGCCCGCAGCAAGAGCAACATCATTGATATATACAGAGAAAAGAGTCGGCCCGAGAATTGAACCCTGTGGCACCCCCATAGAGACTGCCAGAGGACCGGACAGCATGCCCTCTGATTTGACACACTGAACTCTGTCTGCAAAGTAATTGGTGAACCAGGCAAGGCAGTCATCCGAAAAACCGAGGCTGTTGAGTCTGCCGATAAGAATTTGGTGATTGACAGAGTCGAAAGCCTTGGCGAGGTCGATGAAGACGGCTGCACTGTACTGTCTTTTATCGATGGCGGTTATGATATCATTTAGTACCTTGAGTGTGGCTGAGGTGCACCCGTGACCGGCTCGGAAACCAGATTGCACAGCGGAGAAGGTACGGTGGGATTCGAGATGGTCAGTGACCTGTTTGTTGACTTGGCTTTCGAAGACCTTAGATAGGCAGGGCAGGATGGATATAGGTCTATAGCAGTTTGGGTCCAGGGTGTCTCCTCCTTTGAAGAGGGGGATGACTGCGGCAGCTTTCCAATCCTTGGGGATCTCAGACGATATGAAAGAGAGGTTGAACAGGCTGGTAATAGGGGTTGCGACAATGGCGGCAGATAGTTTCAGAAATAGCGGGTCCAGATTGTCAAGCCCAGCTGATTTGTACGGGTCCAGGTTTTGCAGCTCTTTCAGAACATCTGCTATCTGGATTTGGGTAAAGGAGAACCTGGAGAGGCTTGGGTGAGGAACTACGGGGGGCGGAGCTGTTGGCCGAGGTTGAGTAGCCAGGCGGAAGGCATGGCCAGCCGTTGAGAAGTGCTTATTGAAGTTTTCGATAATCATGGATTTATCGGTGGAGACCGTGTTTCCTAGCCTCAGTGCAGTGGGCAGCTGGGAGGAGGTGCTCTTGTTCTCCATGGACTTCACAGTGTCCCAGAACTTTTGGAGTTGGAGCTACAGGATGCAAACTTTTGCCTGAAGAAGCTGGCCTTAGCTTTCCTGACTGACTGCGTGTATTGGTTCCTGACTTCCTGAACAGTTGCATATCACGGGGCTATTCGATGCTATTGCAGTCCGCCACAGGATGTTTTTGTGCTGGTCGAGGGCAGTCAGGTCTGGAGTGAACCAAGGGCTGTATCTGTTCTTGGTTCTGCATTTTTGAACGGAGCATGCTTATCCAAAATGGTGAGGAAGTTACTTTTAAAGAATGACCAGGCATCCTCAACTGACGGGATGAGGTCAATGTCCTTCCAGGATACACGGGCCAGGTCGATTAGAAAGGCCTGCTCACAGAAGTGTTTTAGGGAGCGTTTGACAGTGATGAGGGGTGGTCGTTTGACTGCGGCTCCGTGGCGGATACAGGCGATGAGGCAGTGATCGCTGAGATCCTGGTTGAAGACAGCGGAGGTATATTTGGAGGGCCAGTTGGTCAGGATGACGTCTATGAGGGTGCCCTTGTTTACAGAGTTAGGGTTGTACCTGGTGGGTTCCTTGATGATTTGCGTGAGATTGAGGGCATCTAGCTTAGATTGTAGGACTGCCGGGGTGTTAAGCATATCCCAGTTTAGGTCACCTAACAGGACAAACTCTGAAGCTAGATGGGGGCGATCAATTCACAAATGGTGTCCAGGGCACAGCTGGGAGCTGACGGGGGTCGGTAGCAGGCGGCAACAGTGAGAGACTTGTTTCTGGAGAGAGTAATTTTCAAAATTAGTAGTTCAAACTGTTTGGGTATGGACCTGGAAAGTATGACATTACTTTGCAGGCTATCTCTGCAGTAGACTGCGACTCCGCCCCCTTTGGCAGTTCTATCTTGACGGAAGATGTTATAGTTGGGTATGGAAATCTCTGAATTTTTGGTGGCCTTCCTGAGCCAGGATTCAGACACGGCAAGGACATCAGGGTTAGCAGAGTGTGCTAAAGCAGTGAGTAAGACAAACTTAGGGAGGAGGCTTCTGATGTTGACATGCATAAAACCAAGACTTTTTCGATCACAGAAGTCAACAAATGAGGGTACCTGGGGACATGCAGGGCCTGGGTTTACCTCCACATCACCCGCGGAACAGAGAAGGAGTAGTATGAGGGTGCGGCTAAAGGCTATCAAAACTGGTCGCCTAGAGCGTTGGGGGCAGAGGATAAGAGGAGCAGGTTTCTGGGCATGGTAGAATATATTCAGGGCATAATGCGCAGACAGGGGTATGGTGGGGTGCGGGTACAGCGGAGGTAAGCCCAGGCACTGGGTGATGATGAGAGAGGTTGTATCTCTGGACATGCTGGTTGTAATGGGTGAGGTCACCGCATGTGTGGGGGTGGGACAAAGGAGGTAACAGGGGTATGCAGAGTGGATCTAGGGGCTCCATTGTGAACTAAAACAATGATAACTAACCTGAACAACAGTATACAAGGCATATTGACATTTGGGAGAGACATACAGCGAGGCATACAGTAATCACAGGTGTTGAATTGGGAAAGCTAGCTAAAAACAGTAGGCGAGGCTAATCAGCTAGCACAACAAACAGCAGGTAAAATGGCGTTGACTAGGCAACTGGGTCGACAGATAAAACAAACAAGCAGAATGGAGTACCGTGATTAATGGACAGTCCAGCGTGCGTCAGCTATGTAGCCAAGAGATCAGTGTCCAGGGGCAGCGGTGGATGGGCAGGGAAGCTGGGCTGGCGAGTGTTATCCAGGTTTAAAAAAAAAAAAACTAACAATGACTAAATAGCTTGTAGCTAGTTAGCTGGTTAGCGTCTGGAGGTTCTTGAGTGTGTCATAAAAATAAAATAAAAATTAAAGGTGATAGCGATTCCATATCACAGTGGGTGAGGCAGGTTTCCGGAAGGTATAAACAAAATAAAAATCAAAGAGAGATAGAAAGTAAATGGGTTCAGAGTGTTTAGAACGCAGTGAGCCAGATGGTTAGCAGGCCTGTGCTAACAAGCTAACAGTTCGTAGGCCCGGGCTAGACAAGCTAACCGTTAGCAGGCCGAATTAGCAAGCAGGGAGATAGCGAGGGCTAGAGAGCTAACCTTTGGGGGACGTCGCGATGGGGTGAGTCTGTTTATTCCTCTCTTCTTGCGGTGACATCGACAGACCGGTCGTGGGCCCGGGTAATTGTAGCCCAGGAGTATGCTACAGGTGCTCTAGTACGCTAGGTGAGCTGGAGACACAGCGTTTCAGAAAGCTCGCGGGCCTTGGCCAGCAGATGGATCTTTGGCGATGTCGCAACGAAAAAACCTGTTGAAACCACCTCGGACGATTATGTCGGCGGACCAGTCGTGATGGATCGGCGGGGCTCCGTGTCGGCAGTAAAGGGTCCAGGCCAATTGGCAAAAGAGGTATTGTTGGGCCTCTTCGGCTAGTCGGGAGATGGGCTTAGCTCAAGGCTAACTGTAGCTTGTTTTGGGACAGAGACGTTAGCCAGGAGTAGCCACTCGGATTGCAGCTAGCTAGTTGCGATGATCCGGTGTAAAGGTTCAGAGCTTGCGGTAGGAATCCGGAGATGTGGTAGAGAAAGAGCAGTCTGATATGCTCTGGGTTGATGTCGCGCTGGTGTCCTAGTTAGCTTTGAAGACCGCTAGCAATGGCTAGCAATGGCTAACTGAGTAGTAGCTAGTTAGCTGGCTAGCTTCTGACGGTTCTAAAGTAGAGTATAGAAAAAGCAGATCCGTACCACATTGGGTGATGCGGGTTGCAGGAGAGTATATTCAGCTCTAGTTTGAAAGTGAGATTAAAATATGTACGAAATATATACAGAAAAAAAAAAAAAACGAAGAAAACTATATTTACACTAGACAGGACGGGACAAGACAAAACACACGTCCGATTGCTACGCCATCTTGGATTCAACTAGAGGCTGTTATTAATGAACAGATAGGTGGGAGGACATAGAGGCTGTGGTCAATATATTAATGAACAGATAGGTGGGAGGACATAGAGGCTGTTATTAATGAACAGATAGGTGGGAGGACATAGAGGCTGTGGTCAATATATTAATGAACAGATAGGTGGGAGGGCATAGAGGCTGTTATTAATGAACAGATAGGTGGGAGGACATAGAGGCTGTGGTCAATTTATTAATGAACAGATAGGTGGGAGGGCAAACACCTCATTTGGCCGCCTTTCGTTCCAGTACTCTGCTGCCTGTCACTGGAACGAATTGCAAAAATCGCTGAAGTTGGAGACTTTTATCTCCCTCACCAACTTCAAACATCAGCTATCCGAGCAGCTAACCGATCGCTGCAGCTGTACATAGTCTATAGGTAAATAGCTCACCCTTTTTCACCTACCTCATTCCCATACTGTTTTTATACTGTTTTTATTTATTTACTTTTCTGCTCTTTTGCACACCAATATCTCTACCTGTACATGCCCATCTGATCATTTATCACTCCAGTGTTAATCTGCAAAATTGTATTATTCGCCTACCTCCTCATGCCTTTTGCACACATTGTATATAGACTGCCCATTTTTTTTTTTTTTTTCTACTGTGTTATTGACTTGCTAATTGTTTACTCCATGTGTAACTCTGTGTTGTCTGTTCACACTGCTATGCTTTATCTTGGCCAGGTCGCAGTTGCAAATGAGAACTTGTTCTCAACTAGCCTACCTGGTTAAATAAAGGTGAAATAAAAATAAAATAAATATAGGCTGTTATTAATGAACAGATAGGTGGGAGGACATAGAGGCTGTGGTCAATATATTAATGAACAGATAGGTGGGAGGGCATAGAGGCTGTTATTAATGAACAGATAGGTGGGAGGGCATAGAGGCTGTTATTAATGAACAGATAGGTGGGAGGACATAGAGGCTGTGGTCAATTTATTAATGAACAGATAGGTGGGAGGACATAGAGGCTGTGGTCAATATATTAATGAACAGATAGGTGGGAGGGCATAGAGGCTGTGGTCAATATATTAATGAACAGATAGGTGGGAGGGCATAGAGGCTGTGGTCAATATATTAATGAACAGATAGGTGGGAGGGCATAGAGGCTGTGGTCAATATATTAATGAACAGATAGGTGGGAGGGCATAGAGGCTGTGGTCAATATATTAATGAACAGATAGGTGGAGGACATAGAGGCTGTTATTAATGAACAGATAGGTGGGAGGACATAGAGACTGTGGTCAATTTATTAATGAACAGATAGGTGGGAGGACATAGAGGCTGTTATTAATGAACAGATAGGTGGGAGGACATAGAGGCTGTGGTCAATATATTAATGAACAGATAGGTGGGAGGACATAGAGGCTGTTATTAATGAACAGATAGGTGGGAGGGCATAGAGGCTGTGGTCAATTTATTAATGAACAGATAGGTGGGAGGACATAGAGGCTGTGGTCAATATATTAATGAACAGATAGGTGGGAGGGCATAGAGGCTGTTATTAATGAACAGATAGGTGGGAGGACATAGAGGCTGTGGTCAATATATTAATGAACAGATAGGTGGGAGGACATAGAGGCTGTTATTAATGAACAGATAGGTGGGAGGGCATAGAGGGTGTTATTAATGAACAGATAGGTGGGAGGGCATAGAGGCTGTTATTAATGAACAGATAGGTGGGAGGACATAGAGGCTGTGGTCAATATATTAATGAACAGATAGGTGGGAGGGCATAGAGGCTGTTATTAATGAACAGATAGGTGGGAGGACATAGAGGCTGTGGTCAATTTATTAATGAACAGATAGGTGGAGGGTATAGAGGCTGTGGTCAATATATTAATGAACAGATAGGTGGGAGGACATAGAGGCTGTGGTCAATTTATTAATGAACAGATAGGTGGGAGGGCATAGAGACTGTGGTCAATATATTAATGAACAGATAGGTGGGAGGACATAGAGGCTGTGGTCAATATATTAATGAACAGATAGGTGGGAGGGCATAGAGGCTGTGGTCAATATATTAATGAACAGATAGGTGGGAGGACATAGAGGCTGTGGTCAATATATTAATGAACAGATAGGTGGGAGGACATAGAGGCTGTTATTAATGAACAGATAGGTGGGAGGACATAGAGGCTGTGGTCAATATATTAATGAACAGATAGGTGGGAGGGCATAGAGGCTGTTATTAATGAACAGATAGGTGGGAGGGCATAGAGGCTGTGGTCAATATATTAATGAACAGATAGGTGGGAGGGCATAGAGGCTGTGGTCAATATATTAATGAACAGATAGGTGGGAGGGCATAGAGGCTGTGGTCAATATATTAATGAACAGATAGGTGGGAGGACATAGAGGCTGTGGTCAATATATTAATGAACAGATAGGTGGGAGGGCATAGAGGCTGTGGTCAATATATTAATGAACAGATAGGTGGGAGGACATAGAGGCTGTTATTAATGAACAGATAGGTGGGAGGACATAGAGGCTGTGGTCAATATATTAATGAACAGATAGGTGGGAGGGCATAGAGGCTGTGGTCAATATATTAATGAACAGATAGGTGGGAGGACATAGAGGCTGTTATTAATGAACAGATAGGTGGGAGGACATAGAGGCTGTGGTCAATATATTAATGAACAGATAGGTGGGAGGGCATAGAGGCTGTGGTCAATATATTAATGAACAGATAGGTGGGAGGACAAAGACGCCGTGGTCAATATATTAATCAACAGATAGGTGGGAGGACAGAGGCTGTGGTCAATATATTAATGAACAGATAGGTGGGAGGACATAGAGGCTGTGGTCAATATATTAATGAACAGATAGGTGGGAGGACATAGAGGCTGTGGTCAATATATTAATGGACAGATAGGTGGGAGGACATAGAGGCTGTGGTCAATATATTAATGAACAGATAGGTGGGAGGACATAGAGGCTGTGGTCAATATATTAATGAACAGATAGGTGGGAGGGCATAGAGGCTGTTATTAATGAACAGATAGGTGGGAGGACATAGAGGCTGTGGTCAATTTATTAATGAACAGATAGGTGGGAGGACATAGAGGCTGTGGTCAATATATTAATGAACAGATAGGTGGGAGGACATAGAGGCTGTGGTCAATATATTAATGAACAGATAGGTGGGAGGGCATAGAGGCTGTGGTCAATATATTAATGAACAGATAGGTGGGAGGACATAGAGGCTGTGGTCAATATATTAATGAACAGATAGGTGGGAGGGCATAGAGGCTGTGGTCAATATATTAATGAACAGATAGGTGGGAGGACATAGAGGCTGTGGTCAATATATTAATGAACAGATAGGTGGGAGGGCATAGAGGCTGTGGTCAATATATTAATGAACAGATAGGTGGGAGGACATAGAGGCTGTGGTCAATATATTAATGAACAGATAGGTGGGAGGACATAGAGGCTGTGGTCAATATATTAATGAACAGATAGGTGGGAGGACATAGAGGCTGTGGTCAATATATTAATGAACAGATAGGTGGGAGGACATAGAGGCTGTGGTCAATATATTAATGAACAGATAGGTGGGAGGGCATAGAGGCTGTGGTCAATATATTAATGAACAGATAGGTGGGAGGACATAGAGGCTGTGGTCAATATATTAATGAACAGATAGGTGGGAGGACATAGAGGCTGTGGTCAATATATTAATGAACAGATAGGTGGGAGGGCATAGAGGCTGTGGTCAATATATTAATGAACAGATAGGTGGGAGGACATAGAGGCTGTGGTCAATTTATTAATGAACAGATAGGTGGGAGGACATAGAGGCTGTGGTCAATTTATTAATGAACAGATAGGTGGGAGGACATAGAGGCTGTGGTCAATTTATTAATGAACAGATAGGTGGGAGGGCATAGAGGCTGTTATTAATGAACAGATAGGTGGGAGGACATAGAGGCTGTGGTCAATATATTAATGAACAGATAGGTGGGAGGGCATAGAGGCTGTGGTCAATATATTAATGAACAGATAGGTGGGAGGACATAGAGGCCGTGGTCAATATATTAATGAACAGATAGGTGGGAGGACATAGAGGCTGTTATTAATGAACAGATAGGTGGGAGGGCATAGAGGGTGTTATTAATGAACAGATAGGTGGGAGGGCATAGAGGCTGTTATTAATGAACAGATAGGTGGGAGGACATAGAGGCTGTGGTCAATATATTAATGAACAGATAGGTGGGAGGGCATAGAGGCTGTTATTAATGAACAGATAGGTGGGAGGACATAGAGGCTGTGGTCAATTTATTAATGAACAGATAGGTGGGAGGACATAGAGGCTGTGGTCAATATATTAATGAACAGATAGGTGGGAGGGCATAGAGGCTGTGGTCAATTTATTAATGAACAGATAGGTGGGAGGACATAGAGGCTGTGGTCAATTTATTAATGAACAGATAGGTGGGAGGACATAGAGGCTGTTATTAATGAACAGATAGGTGGGAGGACATAGAGGCTGTGGTCAATATATTAATGAACAGATAGGTGGGAGGGCATAGAGGCTGTGGTCAATATATTAATGAACAGATAGGTGGGAGGACATAGAGGCAATATATTAATGAACAGATAGGTCATAGAGGCTGTGGTCAATATATTAATGAACAGATAGGTGGGAGGACATAGAGGCTGTGGTCAATATATTAATGAACAGATAGGTGGGAGGACAGAGGCTTTTATTAATGAACAGATAGGTGGGAGGCATAGAGGCTGTTATTAATGAACAGATAGGTGGGAGGACATAGAGGCTGTGGTCAATTTATTAATGAACAGATAGGTGGGAGGGCATAGAGGCTGTTATTAATGAACAGATAGGTGGGAGGACATAGAGGCTGTGGTCAATATATTAATGAACAGATAGGTGGGAGGGCATAGAGGCTGTTATTAATGAACAGATAGGTGGGAGGACATAGAGGCTGTGGTTATTAATGAACAGATAGGTGGGAGGACATAGAGGCTGTGTCAATTATTAATGAACAGATAGGTGGGACATAGAGGCTGTGGTCAATTTATTAATGAACAGATAGGTGGGAGGGCATAGAGGCTGTGGTCAATATATTAATGAACAGATAGGTGGGAGGACATAGAGGCTGTGGTCAATATATTAATGAACAGATAGAGGCTGTTATTAATGAACAGATAGGTGGGAGGACATAGAGGCTGTGGTCAATATATTAATGAACAGATAGGTGGGAGGACATAGAGGCTGTGGTCAATTATTAATGAACAGATAGGTGGGAGGACATAGAGGCTGTTATTAATGAACAGATAGGTGGGAGGACATAGAGGCTGTGGTCAATATATTAATGAACAGATAGGTGGGAGGGCATAGAGGCTGTGGTCAATATATTAATGAACAGATAGGTGGAGGACATAGAGGCTGTGGTCAATATATTAATGAACAGATAGGTGGGAGGACATAGAGGCTGTGGTCAATATATTAATGAACAGATAGGTGGGAGGACATAGAGGCTGTGGTCAATATATTAATGAACAGATAGGTGGGAGGACATAGAGGCTGTGGTTTATTAATGAACAGATAGGTGGGAGGACATAGAGGCTGTGGTCAATATATTAATGAACAGATAGGTGGGAGGACATAGAGGCTGTGGTCAATATATTAATGAACAGATAGGTGGGAGGACATAGAGGCTGTGGTCAATATATTAATGAACAGATAGGTGGGAGGACATAGAGGCTGTGGTCAATATATTAATGAACAGATAGGTGGGAGGACATAGAGGCTGTGGTCAATATATTAATGAACAGATAGGTGGGAGGACATAGAGGCTGTGGTCAATATATTAATGAACAGATAGGTGGGAGGACATAGAGGCTGTGGTCAATATATTAATGAACAGATAGGTGGGAGGACATAGAGGCTGTGGTCAATATATTAATGAACAGATAGGTGGGAGGACATAGAGGCTGTGGTCAATATATTAATGAACAGATAGGTGGGAGGACATAGAGGCTGTGGTCAATATATTAATGAACAGATAGGTGGGAGGACATAGAGGCTGTGGTCAATATATTAATGAACAGATAGGTGGGAGGACATAGAGGCTGGTCAATTATTAATGAACAGATAGGTGGGAGGACATAGAGGCTGTGGTCAATATATTAATGAACAGATAGGTGGGAGGACATAGAGGCTGTGGTCAATATATTAATGAACAGATAGGTGGGAGGACATAGAGGCTGTGGTCAATATATTAATGAACAGATAGGTGGGAGGACATAGAGGCTGTGGTCAATATATTAATGAACAGATAGGTGGGAGGACATAGAGGCTGTGGTCAATATATTAATGAACAGATAGGTGGGAGGACATAGAGGCTGTGGTCAATATATTAATGAACAGATAGGTGGGAGGACATAGAGGCTGTGGTCAATATATTAATGAACAGATAGGTGGGAGGACATAGAGGCTGTGGTCAATATATTAATGAACAGATAGGTGGGAGGACATAGAGGCTGTGGTCAATATATTAATGAACAGATAGGTGGGAGGACATAGAGGCTGTGGTCAATATATTAATGAACAGATAGGTGGGAGGACATAGAGGCTGTGGTCAATATATTAATGAACAGATAGGTGGGAGGGACATAGAGGCTGTGGTCAATATATTAATGAACAGATAGGTGGGAGGACATAGAGGCTGTGGTCAATATATTAATGAACAGATAGGTGGGAGGACATAGAGGCTGTGGTCAATATATTAATGAACAGATAGGTGGGAGGACATAGAGGCTGTGGTCAATATATTAATGAACAGATAGGTGGGAGGGCATAGAGGCTGTGGTCAATATATTAATGAACAGATAGGTGGGAGGACATAGAGGCTGTGGTCAATATATTAATGAACAGATAGGTGGGAGGACATAGAGAGGCTGTGGGTCAATATATTAATGAACAGATAGGTGGGAGGACATAGAGGCTGTGGTCAATATATTAATGAACAGATAGGTGGGAGGACATAGAGGCTGTGGTCAATAGCCGTCTTTATTAATGAACAGATAGGTGGGAGGACATAGAGGCTGTGGTCAATTTATTAATGAACAGATAGGTGGGAGGACATAGAGGCTGTGGTCAATATATTAATGAACAGATAGGTGGGAGGACATAGAGGCTGTGGTCAATATATTAATGAACAGATAGGTGGGAGGACATAGGCTGTGGTCAATATATTAATGAACAGATAGGTGGGAGGACATAGAGGCTGTGGTCAATATATTAATGAACAGATAGGTGGGAGGGCATAGAGGCTGTGTTCAATATATTAATGAACAGATAGGTGGGAGGACATAGAGGCTGTGGTCAATATATTAATGAACAGATAGGTGGGAGGACATAGAGGCTGTGGTCAATTATTAATGAACAGATAGGTGGGAGGACATAGAGGCTGTGGTCAATTTATTAATGAACAGATAGGTGGGAGGACATAGAGGCTGTGGTCAATATATTAATGAACAGATAGGTGGGAGGACATAGAGGCTGTGGTCAATATATTAATGAACAGATAGGTGGGAGGACATAGAGGCTGTGGTCAATATATTAATGAACAGATAGGTGGGAGGGCATAGAGGCTGTGGTCAATATATTAATGAACAGATAGGTGGGAGGACATAGAGGCTGTGGTCAATATATTAATGAACAGATAGGTGGGAGGGCATAGAGGCTGTGGTCAATTTATTAATGAACAGATAGGTGGGAGGACATAGAGGCTGCGGTCAATTTATTAATGAACAGATAGGTGGGAGGGCATAGAGGCTGTGGTCAATATATTAATGAACAGATAGGTGGGAGGACATAGAGGCTGTTATTAATGAACAGAGGACATAGAGGCTGTGGTCAATTTATTAATGAACAGATAGCTGGGAGGACATAGAGGCTGTGGTCAATATATTAATGAACAGATAGGTGGGAGGACATAGAGGCTGTGGTCAATATATTAATGAACAGATAGGTGGGAGGACATAGAGGCTCACCTATTAATGAACAGATAGGTGGGAGGACATAGAGGCTGTGGTCAATATATTAATGAACAGATAGGTGGAGGACATAGAGGCTGTTATTAATGAACAGATAGGTGGGAGGGCATAGAGGCTGTGGTCAATTTATTAATGAACAGATAGGTGGGAGGACATAGAGGCTGTGGTCAATATATTAATGAACAGATAGGTGGGAGGGCATAGAGGCTGTGGTCAATATATTAATGAACAGATAGGTGGGAGGACATAGAGGCTGTGGTCAATATATTAATGAACAGATAGGTGGGAGGACATAGAGGCTGTTATTAATGAACAGATAGGTGGAGGGCTTAGAGGGTGTTATTAATGAACAGATAGGTGGGAGGGCATAGAGGCTGTTCAATATATTAATGAACAGATAGGTGGGAGGACATAGAGGCTGTGGTCAATATATTAATGAACAGATAGGTGGGAGGGCATAGAGGCTGTTATTAATGAACAGATAGGTGGGAGGACATAGAGGCTGTGGTCAATATATTAATGAACAGATAGGTGGGAGGACATAGAGGCTGTGGTCAATATATTAATGAACAGATAGGTGGGAGGACATAGAGGCTGTGGTCAATTTATTAATGAACAGATAGGTGGGAGGACATAGAGGCTGTGGTCAATATATTAATGAACAGATAGGTGGGAGGACATAGAGGCTGTGGTCAATATATTAATGAACAGATAGGTGGGAGGACATAGAGGCTGTGGTCAATATATTAATGAACAGATAGGTGGGAGGACATAGAGGCTGTGGTCAATATATTAATGAACAGATAGGTGGGAGGACATAGAGGCTGTTATTAATGAACAGATAGGTGGGAGGACATAGAGGCTGTGGTCAATTTATTAATGAACAGATAGGTGGGAGGGCATAGAGGCTGTTATTAATGAACAGATAGGTGGGAGGACATAGAGGCTGTGGTCAATATATTAATGAACAGATAGGTGGGAGGACATAGAGGCTGTGGTCAATATATTAATGAACAGATAGGTGGGAGGACATAGAGGCTGTTATTAATGAACAGATAGGTGGGAGGGCATAGAGGCTGTTATTAATGAACAGATAGGTGGGAGGACATAGAGGCTGTTATTAATGAACAGATAGGTGGGAGGACATAGAGGCTGTTATTAATGAACAGAGGACATAGAGGCTGTGGTCAATTTATTAATGAACAGATAGGTGGGAGGGCATAGAGGCTGTTATTAATGAACAGATAGGTGGGAGGACATAGAGGCTGTGGTCAATATATTAATGAACAGATAGGTGGGAGGACATAGAGGCTGTTATTAATGAACAGATAGGTGGGAGGGCATAGAGGCTGTGGTCAATTTATTAATGAACAGATAGGTGGGAGGACATAGAGGCTGTGGTCAATATATTAATGAACAGATAGGTGGGAGGGCATAGAGGCTGTGGTCAATTTATTAATGAACAGATAGGTGGGAGGACATAGAGGCTGTGGTCAATATATTAATGAACAGATAGGTGGGGAGGACATAGAGGCTGTGGTCAATATATTAATGAACAGATAGGTGGGAGGACATAGAGGCTGTGGTCAATATATTAATGAACAGATAGGTGGGAGGACATAGAGGCTGGTCAATATATTAATGAACAGATAGGTGGGAGGGCATAGAGGCTATTAATGAACAGATATGGGAGGGCATAGATGAAATGAACAGATAGGTGGGAGGACATAGAGGCTGTGGTCAATTTATTAATGAACAGATAGGTGGGAGGACATAGAGGCTGTTATTAATGAACAGATAGGTGGGAGGACATAGAGGCTGTGGTCAATTTATTAATGAACAGATAGGTGGGAGGGCATAGAGGCTGTGGTCAATATATTAATGAACAGATAGGTGGGAGGACATAGAGGCTGTGGTCAATTTATTAATGAACAGATAGGTGGGAGGCATAGAGGCTGTGGTCAATATATTAATGAACAGATAGGTGGGAGGACATAGAGGCTGTGGTCAATATATTAATGAACAGATAGGTGGGAGGGCATAGAGGCTGTGGTCAATATATTAATGAACAGATAGGTGGGAGGACATAGAGGCTGTGGTCAATATATTAATGAACAGATAGGTGGGAGGACATAGAGGCTGGTCAATATATTAATGAACAGATAGGTGGGAGGACATAGAGGCTGTGGTCAATTATTAATGAACAGATAGGTGGGAGGGCATAGAGGCTGTTATTAATGAACAGATAGGTGGGACATAGAGGCTGTGGTCAATATATTAATGAACAGATAGGTGGGAGGACATAGAGGCTGTGGTCAATATATTAATGAACAGATAGGTGGGAGGACATAGAGGCTGTGGTCAATATATTAATGAACAGATAGGTGGGAGGACATAGAGGCTGTTATTAATGAACAGATAGGTGGGAGGACATAGAGGCTGTGGTCAATATATTAATGAACAGATAGGTGGGAGGACATAGAGGCTGTGGTCAATATATTAATGAACAGATAGGTGGGAGGACATAGAGGCTGTTATTAATGAACAGATAGGTGGGAGGACATAGAGGCTGTGGTCAATATATTAATGAACAGATAGGTGGGAGGGCATAGAGGCTGTGGTCAATATATTAATGAACAGATAGGTGGGAGGGCATAGAGGCTGTGGTCAATATATTAATGAACAGATAGGTGGGAGGACAAAGAGGCTGTGGTCAATATATTAATGAACAGATAGGTGGGAGGACAGAGGCTGTGGTCAATATATTAATGAACAGATAGGTGGGAGGACATAGAGGCTGTGGTCAATATATTAATGAACAGATAGGTGGGAGGACATAGAGGCTGTGGTCAATATATTAATGAACAGATAGGTGGGAGGACATAGAGGCTGTGGTCAATATATTAATGAACAGATAGGTGGGAGGACATAGAGGCTGTGGTCAATATATTAATGAACAGATAGGTGGGGAGGGCATAGAGGCTGTTATTAATGAACAGATAGGTGGGAGGACATAGAGGCTGTGGTCAATTTATTAATGAACAGATAGGTGGGAGGACATAGAGGCTGTGGTCAATATATTAATGAACAGATAGGTGGGAGGACATAGAGGCTGTGGTCAATATATTAATGAACAGATAGGTGGGAGGACATAGAGGCTGTGGTCAATATATTAATGAACAGATAGGTGGGAGGACATAGAGGCTGTGGTCAATATATTAATGAACAGATAGGTGGGAGGACATAGGCTGTGGTCAATATATTAATGAACAGATAGGTGGGAGGACATAGAGGCTGTGGTCAATATATTAATGAACAGATAGGTGGGAGGACATAGAGGCTGTGGTCAATATATTAATGAACAGATAGGTGGGAGGACATAGAGGCTGTGGTCAATATATTAATGAACAGATAGGTGGGAGGACATAGAGGCTGTGGTCAATATATTAATGAACAGATAGGTGGGAGGACATAGAGGCTGTGGTCAATATATTAATGAACAGATAGGTGGGAGGACATAGAGGCTGTGGTCAATATATTAATGAACAGATAGGTGGGAGGCATAGAGGCTGTGTTCAATTTATTAATGAACAGATAGGTGGGAGGACATAGAGGCTGTGGTCAATTTATTAATGAACAGATAGGTGGGGGGCATAGAGGCTGTGGTCAATATATTAATGAACAGATAGGTGGGAGGACATAGAGGCTGTGGTCAATATATTAATGAACAGATAGGTGGGAGGACATAGAGGCTGTGGTCAATATATTAATGAACAGATAGGTGGGAGGCATAGAGGCTGTGGTCAATATATTAATGAACAGATAGGTGGGAGGACATAGAGGCTGTGGTCAATATATTAATGAACAGATAGGTGGGAGGACATAGAGGCTGTGGTCAATATATTAATGAACAGATAGGTGGGAGGGCATAGAGGCTGTGTTCAATTTATTAATGAACAGATAGGGTGGGAGGACATAGAGGCTGTCAATTTATTAATGAACAGATAGGTGGGGAGGGCATAGAGGCTGTGGTCAATATATTAATGAACAGATAGGTGGGAGGACATGGTTATTAATGAGAGGACATAGAGGCTGGTCAATTTATTAATGAACAGATAGCTGGGAGGACATAGAGGCTGTGGTCAATTTATTAATGAACAGATAGGTGGGAGGACATAGAGGCTGTGGTCAATATATTAATGAACAGATAGGTGGGAGGACATAGAGGCTGTGGTCAATATATTAATGAACAGATAGGTGGGAGGACATAGAGGCTGTTATTAATGAACAGATAGGTGGGAGGACAGAGGCTGTTATTAATGAACAGATAGGTGGGAGGACATAGAGGCTGTTATTAATGAACAGAGGACATAGAGGCTGTGGTCAATTTATTAATGAACAGATAGGTGGGAGGGCATAGAGGCTGTTATTAATGAACAGATAGGTGGGAGGACGTAGAGGCTGTGGTCAATATATTAATGAACAGATAGGTGGGAGGGCATAGAGGCTGTTATTAATGAACAGATAGGTGGGAGGACATAGAGGCTGTGGTCAATATATTAATGAACAGATAGGT
>NW_026289963.1:0-2841 GCF_023373465.1 Oncorhynchus keta
TCCCAGACCTGCTGTTTTCAACTCTCTAGAGACAGTAGGAGCGGTAGAGATACTCTGAATGATCGGCAATGAAAAGCCAACTGACATTTGCTCTTGAGGTGCTGACCTGTTGCACCCTCTACAACCACTGTGATTACTATTATTTGACCATGCTGGTCATCTATGAACATTGTCCCTGTACAATAAACCTACAGTATATAAAACATTGTCCCTGTTCAATAAACCTACAGTATATAAAACATTGTCCCTGTACAATAAAACCTACTGAACAAAAATATAAAAGCAACATGCAACAATTGCAATGATTTTACTGAGTTACAGTTCATATAAGGAAATCAGTCAACTGGGAAAAAAAATCATTAGGCCTTAATCTAGATTTCACATGATGGGCAGGAGTCCACCCACTTAGGAGCCAGGCCCACCCACTGGGGAGCCAGGCCCAGCCACTGGGGAGCCAGGCCCAGCCACTGGGGAGCCAGGCCCAGCCACTGGGGAGCCAGGCCCAGCCACTGGGGAGCCAGGCCCAGCCAATCAGAATCAGTCTCCGAATAAGGGCTTGTTATAGACAGAAATACTTCTCTGTTTCATCAGCTGTCTCAGTGGCTGGTCGTGGAGGTCCTGGGCCGGCATGGTTACATGTGGTCTGCGGTTGTGAGGCTAGTTTGACATACCGCAAAATTCTCTAAAAAGACTTGGGGCGGCTTATGGTAGAAAAATGAACATTAAATGCTCTGGCAACAGATCTGGTGGACATTCCTGCAGTCAGCATGCCAATTACAAACTCCTTCAAAACTTGAGGAATCTGTGGCATGTCATTGTGTGACAAAACTGCACATTTTAGAGTGGCCTTTTATTGTCCCCAGCACAAGGTGCACTTGTGTAATGATCATGCTGTTTAATCAGCTTCTAGATATGCCACACCTGTCAGGTGGATGGATTATCTTGGCAAATGAGAAACAAGTCTTATTTCAGCTCATGAAACATGGGAACACCACCTTACATATGAGTTTATATTTTTGTTCAGTATATATAAAACATTGACCCTGTTCAAATAAAAGTATATCAAATGAAAAACGGAGGCTGTCCATATTGCGCGGCAACGTGATCGCTAGGTGGCAGTGGGCACTGAAAATCCTTGTATAACTTCATCCCTCATTTTTGCTAAATGAGAACCAAACGGGAAGAAGAGGAGGTTGTTAGTGTAACAGAGATAAGACTGTCTCATAAACTTGAGGTGCCATCACAACAGATCCTTTTCGGGGTCGCACAACTGGCTTTTTTATTGTCAACCTGGCGGTCACGTGTATTGGAGAGGTAATCGAAATGTTGCTTGTTTGAATCCCCGAGCCGACTAGGTGAAAAATCTTTCAATGTGCCCTTGAGCAAGGCACTTAACTCTAATTACTCCTTTAAGTCACTCTGGATAAGTGTGTCTACTAAAATGTAAAAATGCAGTCGAACAGCAGCCTCTTGAACTCTCACAGACCTTCTTTGACGTGTGGACATTTGTTTTTCCTACCATTATAAAAGGAGACAACTGAAGCAGGGAAAGCGTTTTAAATTCCTCACACAACACTGCTAATGGCCACATTGGCAGCTCAGCATGTGTGATGGGTGCCAGATTAAGAACTGGTAAGGATGCTGTGAGCAAGGAAGCCCTTCAGTTAAGCAGCAGAGTGAAGCCTGTTACATTAGCAATCCAATAAATGCTTTACAATGATGACTGAACGCAAGTAGCTTAGATTGCAACAGAATTGATCACATTTTCAGCATGGTTCGTTGAATGGCGCTCTCAATAGACTGTTCTGTAAAGGGCTGGCTAGTAGCTTAGCCCTTTTGATCAGGACTCTCAGTTCCATTATATTATACATACGAGTCATTGGACGAAGGCGTCTTCTGTAGAGGGAGATTTGTTAAGCACCCGGTGCTCAAATCTCAACATGAACATACGCTGCTTGCGGTACGGTATTGGAGCGTACGGACCTCAGTGTTCCCACACGGCCATATCTCCATGTAACAAAGCTCGTTTATGGAAAGCAGACAGAGGAAAAAAGAGGACCCTCTGTGTTAATTAGCCATCTAGTACGGTCCGAATACCTGCGTGTAAGAGTCACTGGGGGAAGAGTAGCAGACATACAGTTTTGTCAGTTGGTGTCACCCATAGCTGTATGGATCTGTAACTGCTACAGTGTAGTTTAGTAGGATGAAGGCTCTATACCTGTATGGATCTGTAACTGCTACAGTGTAGTTTAGTAGGATGAAGGTTCTCTAGCTGTATGGATCTGTAACTGCTACAGTGTAGTTTAGTAGGATGAAGGCTCTCTAGCTGTATGGATCTGTAACTGCTACAGTGTAGTTTAGTAGGATGAAGGCTCTCTAGCTGTATGGATCTGTAACTGCTACAGTGTAGTTTAGTAGGATGAAGGCTCTCTAGCTGTATGGATCTGTAATTGCTACAGTGTAGTTTAGTAGGATGGAGGCACCATAGCTGTATGGATCTGTAACTACTACAGTGTAGTTTAGTAGGATGGAGGCTGTATGGATCTGTAACTACTACAGTGTAGTTTAGTAGGATGTAGGCTGTATGGATCTGTAATTGCTAGTGTAGTTTAGTAGGATGGAGGCACCATAGCTGTATGGATCTGTAACTGCTACAGTGTAGTTTAGTAGGATGGAGGCTGTATGGATCTGTAACTGCTACAGTGTAGTTTAGTAGGATGGAGGCTGTATGGATCTGTAACTACTACAGTGTAGTTTAGTAGGATGAAGGCTCCATAGCTGTATGGATCTGTAACTGCTACAGTGTAGTTTAGTAGGATGGAGGCTCTATAGCTGTATGGA
>NW_026289964.1:0-4097 GCF_023373465.1 Oncorhynchus keta
CTGTTTTCCAACCTCTAGAGCAGGGGTGTCAAACATACGGCCCGCGTGGCGAGAACCAGCCCCAAGGAGGTTCGATCAGGCCCGCAGGATAATTTGAAAGTGGAAAAAATGCATAAAAGACATGGAATTAATTTTTTTTTTTTAAGACAAGCCGCATCACTGAGACAGACTGAAAACAGCAGACGGTATCAATGCGCCATCTGCTGCTTGTTACGACGTTGTTAAGATTGTTAATGTCTCTACCTCTCCACTACACCCTCATTAGCCAAAATGTCGTTATCCAAACGGAGAAAAGTAGATAAGGAGTGTAGAATTTTCAAAGAAAAATGGACCACGTCCTATTTATTTACAGAGATGCACGGAAAACCTTTGTGCTTGGTGTGTTTGCAACAAGTTTCGGTATTGAAGGAATATAATATTCGACGCCACTACGAGACTCATCACAGCGAAAAATATGACGGCTTGCAAGGACAACTGAGAAGAGATAAGATTAACGAATTGCTGGCGGGTCTGAGGAAACAGCAGTCAACTTTCATCCAGAGCCGAGAAGTCAGTGAAGCAGCGGTAAAGCCAGCTACCTAATTGCTAGCGAAATAGCATTAGCATCGAAGCCGTATTCCGACGGTGACTTTGTTAAACGATGCATGATGAAGGCGGCTGAACTTGTATGTCCCGAGAGCGACAAGCTTTTGCCAATATTAGCATGACGAGGAATACTATAGCAGAGGGATTTCGGAACTATCGGCAGATTTAGACAGTCAATTGAAACAGAGAGTCAAGTCATTTATTGCATTTTCCGTGGCAATTGGCGATAGCACTGACATCACAGACGTGGCCCAACTGGCCATATTTATTCGAGGAGTTGATGAGACATTGACTGTTACTGAAGAGTTTCTTGAGTTGGTGCCAATGATGGACACCACAACAGCCGAGGACATTTTCGGCTCTGTCCTTGCTGCATTGGACAGAGTTGGAGTGGACTGGTCCCGCGCTGTCAGCCTGGCTACAGACGGCGCGCCATCCATGGTCGGAAGAAGCAGGTGTCGCGACAAAGTTCAAAGACAAAGTACAAGCCCTTAATGGAGGAGATCGTTTCTGGACATTTCACTGTATTTTGCACCAGGAGGCATTGTGTTGCAGTCGCTGAAAATGGACCACGTCATGGAGGTGGTTGTTCGCACTGTAAATTTCATCCGGTCCAGAGGTCTGAACCATCGTCAGTTTGACAAACTTCTCAGCGACAACCATTACCCCAGCCTGCCATACCACACTGAAGTGAGATGGTTAAGCCGAGGCGCTGTGCTGAAGGCATTTCTTTGATCTACGAGGAAATCGGACAGTTCATGGAGAAAAAAGGAAAACCGGTGTTGGAATTACAATCTCAGGAATGGCTACGGGACCTTGCATTCTTGGTTGATATTACTGAACACTTGAACAATCTGAACAAAATGTTGCAAGGCCGCAAAAAGGATTGTCACACAGTTTTCTGACAACATACACATGCATTTAAGTTAGGAAGCTGACTTTGTGGGAGATGCAACTGGCAAATGTAACCCTGCCCTGATTTTATCAGTATCTACTACCAGGGTACCCCAAATTAACAGCCCTGGCTGCTAAAATTTTGTGCATGTTTGGGACAGAAAGCCTACCTTTTTGAACAAATTGTCTCAGTGATGAATATCAATAAAACAAAAATGCGTTCAAGGCTCACAAACAAGCACTTAAATGACATTCTGAAAGTGACAGCTAGTCAGGACATGACACCTGGTGTTGATGCACTTGTACAGGCCAAAAAGATGCCAAGTTTCAGGTACAAATACAAGTCAGACTAGACTAACACCTTTAAAATGCTGCCTTAGATACTGTTTGCATTGAAAGAATACAGCTCTGTGAAGATGAATCCTTACTGTGGTGATTTAAAAAATGTGCACTTTAATGTTAGTCAGCAGCTTCAAAACAAAAGTTGTGTGATGGAATTCTACTGTTCATACAACTCCATACATTTTTCAGTATGTATTGTATGTGTATGTATGTTTCATGTATGAAGTTTACAGATTTACAGGACAGGCGAACACTTTCTTCATTACACATTTAAAATCACTCTCCTTAGTTTGTAAGGTGTACGCAGGGATTACATTTAGATTTTATATGCGTATGTGTAAGTGGTTTAAAATTCCTTTCTTTAAAAGTCTCATTTAATCTTAAAGTGCATTACTATATTTTTCAGTACCAATTAAAGTTTTGTGCCTTTGTACAATCAGTGGGATCAGTTGCAATGCATGTTTGTGAATGATAAAGTAAATTGCACATTTGTCTAGGAAATGAGGTGTTTCATGAAGTGTTTGTAAAAGGATAGTTCATTAAATTTCAATATTTTCTAATGTTCTTGTGTTCTTTACACCAAAACAAAGGAAAGACATGATATTTTGGTTATTTATAGCAGAGTATGAGTATAATTTTAATGAGTCCGGCCCACTTGGCATCTCCCTAGGCCGTATGTGGCCCACGATGCGAAATGAGTTTGACACCCCTGCTCTAGAGACAGTAGGAGCCGGTAGAGATACTCTGAATGATCGGCAATGAAAAGCCAACTGACATTTGCTCTTGAGGTGCTGACCTGTTGCACCCTCTACAACCACTGTGATTACTATTATTTGACCATGCTGGTCATCTATGAACATTGTCCCTGTACAATAAACCTACAGTATATAAAACATTGTCCCTGTTCAATAAACCTACAGTATATAAAACATTGTCCCTGTACAATAAAAACCTACTGAACAAAAATATAAAAGCAACATGCAACAATTGCAATGATTTTACTGAGTTACAGTTCATATAAGGAAATCAGTCAACTGGGAAAAAAAATCATTAGACCTTAATCTAGATTTCACATGATGGGCAGGAGTCCACCCACTTAGGAGCCAGGCCCACCCACTGGGAGCCACGCCCAGCCACTGGGGAGCCAGGCCCAGCCAATCAGAATCAGTCTCCGAATAAGGGCTTGTTATAGACAGAAATACTCCTCTGTTTCATCAGCTGTCTCAGTGGCTGGTCGTGGAGGTCCTGGGCGGCATGGTTACATGTGGTCTGCGGTTGTGAGGCTAGTTTGACATACCGCAAAATTCTCTAAAAGACTTGGGGCGGCTTATGGTAGAAAAATGAACATTAAATGCTCTGGCAACAGATCTGGTGGACATTCCTGCAGTCAGCATGCCAATTACAAACTCCTTCAAAACTTGAGGAATCTGTGTGGCGTGTCATTGTGTGACAAAGCTGCACATTTTAGAGTGGCCTTTTATTGTCCCCAGCACAAGGTGCACTTGTGTAATGATCATGCTGTTTAATCCAGCTTCTAGATATGCCACACCTGTCAGGTGGATGGATTATCTTGGCAAATGAGAAACAAGTCTTATTTCAGCTCATGAAACATGGGAACACCACCTTACATATGAGTTTATATTTTTGTTCAGTATATATAAAACATTGACCCTGTTCAAATAAAAGTATATCAAATGAAAAAGCGGAGGCTGTCCATATTGCGCGGCAACGTGATCGCTAGGTGGCAGTGGGCACTGAAAATCCTTATATAACTTCATCCCTCATTTTTGCTAAATGAGAAACCAAACGGGAAGAAGAGGAGGTTGTTAGTGTAACAGAGATATGTATGGATCTGTTAACTGCTACAGTGTAGTTTAGTAGGATGAAGGCTCTATGGCTGTATGGATCTGTTACTGCTACAGTGTAGTTTAGTAGGATGAAGGCTCCATAGCTGTATGGATCTGTAACTACTACAGTGTAGTTTAGTAGGATGGAGGCTGTATGGATCTGTAACTACTACAGTGTAGTTTAGTAGGATGAAGGCACCATAAGCTGTATGGATCTGTAACTACTACAGTGTAGTTTAGTAGGATGAAGGCTCCATAGCTGTATGGATCTGTAACTCACTACAGCGTAGTTTAGTAGGATGAAGGCTCCATAGCTGTATGGATCTGTAACTACTACAGTGTAGTTTAGTAGGATGAAGGCTCCATAGCTGTATGGATCTGTAACTGCTACAGTGTAGTTTAGTAGGATGGAGGCTCTATAGCTGTATG
>NW_026289965.1:0-2203 GCF_023373465.1 Oncorhynchus keta
ATGCTGCTTTGATGACTCTGATGTAACAATGGCAGAATGCTGCTTTGATGACTCTGATGTAACAATGGCAGAATGCTGCTTTGATGACTCTGATGTAACAATGGCAGAATGCTGCGTTGATGACTCTGATGTAACAATGGCAGAATGCTGCTTTGATGATTCTGATGTAACAATGGCAGAATGCCGCTTGGCGATTCTGATGTAACAATGGCAGAATGCCGCTTTGGTGACTCTGATGTAACAATGGCAGAATGCTGCTTTGATGACTCTGATGTAACAATGGCAGAATGCTGCTTTGGTGACTCTGATGTAACAATGGCAGAATGCTGCGTTGGTGACTCTGATGTAACAATGGCAGAATGCTGCGTTGATGACTCTGATGTAACAATGGCAGAATGCTGCTTTGATGACTCTGATGTAACAATGGCAGAATGCTGCTTTGATGACTCTGATGTAACAATGGCAGAATGCTGCGTTGATGACTCTGATGTAACAATGGCAGAATGCTGCTTTGATGACTCTGATGTAACAATGGCAGAATGCTGCTTTGATGACTCTGATGTAACAATGGCAGAATGCTGCTTTGGTGACTCTGATGTAACAATGGCAGAATGCTGCGTTGATGACTCTGATGTAACAATGGCAGAATGCTGCTTTGATGACTCTGATGTAACAATGGCAGAATGCTGCGTTGATGACTCTGATGTAACAATGGCAGAATGCTGCTTTGATGACTCTGATGTAACAATGGCAGAATGCTGCTTTGATGACTCTGATGTAACAATGGCAGAATGCTGCTTTGATGACTCTGATGTAACAATGGCAGAATGCTGCGTTGATGACTCTGATGTAACAATGGCAGAATGCTGCGTTGATGACTCTGATGTAACAATGGCAGAATGCTGCTTTGATGACTCTGATGTAACAATGGCAGAATGCTGCTTTGATGACTCTGATGTAACAATGGCAGAATGCTGCGTTGATGACTCTGATGTAACAATGGCAGAATGCTGCTTTGATGACTCTGATGTAACAATGGCAGAATGCTGCGTTGATGATTCTGATGTAACAATGGCAGAATGCTGCTTTGATGATTCTGATGTAACAATGGCAGAATGCTGCTTTGATGACTCTGATGTAACAATGGCAGAATGCTGCTTTGATGACTCTGATGTAACAATGGCAGAATGCTGCTTTGATGACTCTGATGTAACAATGGCAGAATGCTGCTTTGATGATTCTGATGTAACAATGGCAGAATGCCGCTTTGGTGATTCTGATGTAACAATGGCAGAATGCTGCTTTGATGACTCTGATGTAACAATGGCAGAATGCTGCTTTGGTGACTCTGATGTAACAATGGCAGAATGCTGCGTTGATGACTCTGATGTAACAATGGCAGAATGCTGCTTTGATGATTCTGATGTAACAATGGCAGAATGCTGCTTTGATGATTCTGATGTAACAATGGCAGAATGCTGCTTTGATGACTCTGATGTAACAATGGCAGAATGCTGCTTTGATGACTCTGATGTAACAATGGCAGAATGCTGCTTTGATGACTCTGATGTAACAATGGCAGAATGCTGCTTTGATGATTCTGATGTAACAATGGCAGAATGCTGCTTGATGACTCTGATGTAACAATGGCAGAATGCTGCGTTGATGATTCTGATGTAACAATGGCAGAATGCTGCTTTGATGATTCTGATGTAACAATGGCAGAATGCTGCTTTGATGATTCTGATGTAACAATGGCAGAATGCTGCATTGATGACTCTGATGTAACAATGGCAGAATGCTGCGTTGATGACTCTGATGTAACAATGGCAGAATGCTGCTTTGGTGATTCTGATGTAACAATGGCAGAATGCTGCTTTGATGATTCTGATGTAACAATGGCAGAATGCCGTGCTGGTGACTCTGATGTAACAATGGCAGAATGCTGCTTTGATGATCTGATGTAACAATGGCAGAATGCTGCTTTGATGATTCTGATGAACAATGGCAGAATGCTGCTTTGATGACTCTGATGTAACAATGGCAGAATGCTGCTTGGATGATTCTGATGTAAATAATGGCAGAATGCTGCTTTGATGATTCTGGATGTAACAATGGCAGAATGCTGCTTGATGATTCTGATGTAACAAATGGCAGAATGCCGCTTGGATGATTCTGATGTAACAATGGCAGAATGCTGCCA
>NW_026289966.1:0-51905 GCF_023373465.1 Oncorhynchus keta
TGCTTGATCAGTGTTGATCCATACACTGCATGCAGTCGATAGACATAGTGTATCTAACCTCGTGTAGACTAGTCAATTCTTAACTTAAAGACTTAAACTCAGGATTCTGTAAGTGGCTGTCAATCAAGACATGTGTTTACTTATAGCTTCCTTGTGCCAACCGGAAGTGCCTTTAATGATGTCACAGTGGCAGTTTTGAAGGGTTAGAAAAGTCACTTTTCAAAACTTCATATGTGTGACCAGGTAACCTCCTAAACTGTAAATCAGTCATTTCTCCCAGCAGATGTCAAAGAAAAAGCTCTCACACGCACACACAGCAAGGATGGAGTGAAAAAGTGTGGTTCTTAAAGACACAGAGAGCAGGCAATGGCATAAACATAATGTCTAGGCCGTGCCGAGTTCAACGAGATATCCCGCTGACCGTAGCTCGCCGGTCTGAGCGCAGCGACCATTAGAAAAGTAGGCCCAAATGAAGCCTGCCCTACAACGCCATTTGCTTTTGGGTGACAGTGAGAGAACCGTTAGGGTGAGAAGCACAATTCGACCTCAGGTATGTTCCTAAGGTCCTTCCGATCCGTGCAAGCCTAACGTTGACCGTGTGGCATTAACCCTTAATAGTTAAAAGAAGGTGTTTATCAAATAGTTTGCATTGATTTCTCTCCCATAGGAATACATTGCCTTTACTCCCTAAATTCAACCTGAAGTCTATATGGGTTATGAATGCTGTATGAACCTGTCTTTGGTAACAGTCCATCAGGCCAGTATGAGGTCTACCTGTGTTGATTCTAGGCTTCCTGGACCAACTGGAAGTGGTTAAAATCACCCTAAAAGTGTTTTTCCATTACCTGCCTGCAGTTTGATAGACATAGTGCATTCAACCCTGTGTAAATCAGTCAATTCTTAACGTAAGGACTTAAAACTCAGGATTCTGTAAGTTTCTATGTCAATCAAGACATGGGTTTACTTATAGCTTCCTGTGCCAACCGGAAGTGCCTTTAATGATGTCACAGTGGCAGTTTCCAAGGGTTAAAAAGGTCAGATCTTTTCAAAACTTCATATGTGTGACTAGGTAACCCTCATGAACTGTAAATCAGTCATTTCTCCCAACAGATGTCAAAGAAAAGCTCTCACACGCACACACAGCAAGGATGGAGTTGAAAAGTGGTTCTCAAAGACACAGAGAGCAGGCAATGGCATAAACATAATCTCTAGGTTAGGTGCCGAGTTCAACGAGATATCCCGCATTTGACCGATTTCGCCCGGGGACCTGAGCGCAGCGACCATTAGAAAAGTAGGCCCAAAATGAAGCCTGCCCCACAACGTCATTTGCTTTTGGGTGACAGTAGCAAGGAGAGAACCGTTAGGTGAGAAGCACAATTCGACCTCAGGTACGTTCCTAAGGTCCTTCCGATCCGTGCAAGCCTAACCTTGACCGTGTGGCATTAACCCTTAATAGTTAAAAGAAGGTGTTTACTTCAAATAGTTTGCATTGACTTCTCTCCCCATAGGAATACATTGCCTGCACCCCTAAATTCAACCTGAAGTCTATATGGGTTATGAATGCCGTATGAACCTGTCTTTGATAACAGTCCATCAGGCCAGTATGAGGTCTACCTGTGTTGATTCTAGGCTTCCTGGACCAACCGGAAGTGGTTAAAATCACCCTAAAAGTGTTTTTCCATTACCTGCCTGCAGTTTGATAGACATAGTGCATTCAACCCTGTGTAAATCAGTCAATTCTTAACGTAAGGACTTAAAACACAGGATTCTGTAAAAGCATAGCCCAGTGAGGATATGTGTTGACTTATAGCTTCCTGTGCCAACCGGAAGTGCCTTAATTGGTGTCTCAGGGGCTGTTTCGAGGGGTTAAAAAAGTCAGATCTGTCCAAAACTTCATATGTGTGATTAGGCAACCCCATGAACTGTAAATCAGTCATTTTTCCCATAAAATTTCAAAGGAAAACTAAATCACACAGACACACAACTTGGAAGGAGGGACGTATTGGGGTTGTAGAGACAGACAGTGCCTCCAATAGTTAGCTTTGTTCGAGCTAAAAAAGAACCGTCAGACCTAGAGTTCCGAAACTTTAGAAACCTGTTCTAGACCTCGGGTCGATAGTGTGGTGAGTTAGGTGGCTCTAGAAGGTTCTCGGACCGAGAAATAGCCTCGTACATTTGCAATGATTTCAATTCATTTTGACCATTACGAAAATGGCGACATTTAGAAAAAAGTCTCAGAGACACAAGACTAGGTGCATTGGAACCGGCTCGGCCCATAGAGACGGACCCCAACGTTTCGGTCCGATAGCTCATTCAAGGACCCCATAGCAAGGCATGGAAAAAAGTGGATTTTCAGCACCAATTAGGGTTTTACTCGGGCACCGAAGGACCTATCGAGCCGAAACTCGGGATTCGGGGTCGCCACATAGGCCTTCACATAATGTCTGACCTGACCCGCAGCTAGAACGTAACTATGTGTTTTACATTTTTTATTATGTTTTAAACTAAAGGCGCTGTGAATTATGGGCCTGCTCTGACATATATGATAGTTGGCTTCTAAATGAGTTGGAAAAAGTGGGTTTGGTGTCAATTGGTATCAGTTTGGTGTCAAAATGACATCTAATTGACTGATGGACACTGACTTGCTAGTTGACTTTTGTACATTAGCAGTATGTTTAAACGGAGAGGGACCATCACCAAAAGTGACATTCTGAAATCAACCCTAACGAGCCATGGAGATGAACCAGAATCACTGCCCAGCTATCCCGAGTTCATCGGGCCAGTCAATTTCACATTCCTGCAGGATTTTTATAGCATGACAAATTCGTGATGGTACCTGCCCATTGAACCATATTGCAAATGCACAGTGACTTTGCAAAAGTGAGAAAACATAAACAAATGGACATGATGAAATCAACACAACGAGTGATGGAAATGTACAACTATCACTGCTCAGCCATCCTGTGTTCATCAGACCAGTCAATTTTGCATTTTTGAGCATGTCAAATTTCATATGGTAAATGCATTGAAACATATTGCAAAATGCGCGCGCACTTGCAATATGATTCTATAGTGAAAAACATCACCTAATGGACATGATGAAATCAACACAACGAGTGATGGAAATGTACAACTATCACTGCTCGGCCATCCTGTGTCCATCAGACCAGTCAATTTTAGCATTTTTGAGCATTTCAAATTTCATATGGTAAATGCACATTGAAACATATTGCAAATGCGCGCACTTGCAATATGATTCTATAGTGTAAAACATCACCTAATGGACATGATGAAATCAACACAACGAGTGATGGAAATGTACAACTATCACTGCTCGGCCATCCTGTGTCCATCAGACCAGTCAATTTTGCATTTTTGAGCATTTCAAATTTCATATGGTAAATGCACATTGAAACATATTGCAAAATGCGCGCACTTGCAATATGATTCTATAGTGAAAACATCACCTAATGGACATGATGAAATCAACACAACGAGTGATGGAAATGTACAACTATCACTGCTCGGCCATCCTGTGTCCATCAGACCAGTCAATTTAGCATTTTGAGCATGTCAAATTTCATATGGTAAATGCACAGAAACATATTGCAAATGCGCGCGCACTTGCAATATGATTCTATAGTGTAAAAACATCACCTAATGGACATGATGAAATCAACACAACGAGTGATGGAAATGTACAACTATCACTGCCCGGCCATCCTGTGTTCCCATAGCGAGCATTAATATCAGAATGACCGGTAAATGCATATTTTTATTTTTGGGTTACCAGTTGCACAACAATGCACGTGCATTTGCAAATGATTCTATAGTGAAAACATCACCTAATGGACATGATGAAATCAACACAACGAGTGATGGAAATGTACAACTATCACTGCTCGGCCATCCTGTGTCCATCAGACCAGTCAATTTTGCATTTTTGAGCATTTCAAATTTCATATGGTAAATGCACATTGAAACATATTGCAAATGCGCGCGCACTTGCAATATGATTCTATAGTGTAAAAACATCACCTAATGGACATGATGAAATCAACACAACGAGTGATGGAAATGTACAACTATCACTGCTCGGCCATCCTGTGTCCATCAGACCAGTCAATTTTGCATTTTTGAGCATTTCAAATTTCATATGGTAAATGCACATTGAAACATATTGCAAATGCGCGCGCACTTGCAATATGATTCTATAGTGTAAAACATCACCTAATGGACATGATGAAATCAACACAACGAGTGATGGAAATGTACAACTATCACTGCTCGGCCATCCTGTGTTCCCATAGCGGGCATTAATATCAGAATGACCGGTAAATGCATTCACAACCATATTTTCATTTTTGGGTTACCAGGTGCCTATTTTCAATCACCAGTTGCACAACATGCGTATCCATCAGAATATTTTAAACAGTCCATAGCACTCAGGACTGCCCCATAGATAGAGGGCCGTAGTAGGGTACTCCCATAGCGGGCATGGATAATAGGAGTCCCGGTAAATGCATTTACAACCATATTTTAATTTTTGGGTTACCAGTTGCACAACAATGCACGTGCATTTGCAATATGATTCTATAGTGAAAAAACATCACCTAATGGACATGATGAAATCAACACAACAAGTGATGGAAATGTACAACTATCACTGCTCGGCCATCCTGTGTTCATCAGACCAGTCAATTTCACATTCCTGCAGGATTTTTATAGCATGACAAATTCGTGATGGTACCTGCCCATTGAACCATATTGCAAATGCACAGTGACTTTGCAAAAGTGAGAAAACATAAACAAATGGACATGATGAAATCAACACAACAGGTGATGGAAATGTACAACTATCACTGCTCAGCCATCCTGTGTTCATCAGACCAGTCAATTTTGCATTTTTGAGCATGTCAAATTTCATATGGTAATGCACATTGAAACATATTGCAAATGCGCGTGCACTTGCAATATGATTCTATAGTGAAAAACATCACCTAATGGACATGATGAAATCAACACAACGAGTGATGGAAATGTACAACTATCACTGCTCGGCCATCCTGTGTCCATCAGACCAGTCAATTTTGCATTTTTGAGCATGTCAAATTTCATATGGTAAATGCACATTGAAACATATTGCAAATGCGCGCGCACTTGCAATATGATTCTATAGTGTAAAAACATCACCTAATGGACATGATGAAATCAACACAACGAGTGATGGAAATGTACAACTATCACTGCCCGGCCATCCTGTGTTCCCATAGCGAGCATTAATATCAGAATGACCGGTAAATGCATTTACAACCATATTTTTATTTTTGGGTTACCAGTTGCACAACAATGCACGTGCATTTGCAATATGATTCTATAGTGTAAAAACATCACCTAACGGAGATGATGAAATCAACACAACGAGTGATGGAAATGTACAACTATCACTGCTCGGCCATCCTGTGTTCATCAGACCAGTCAATTTTGCATTTTTGAGCAAGGTCAAATTTCATATGGTAAATGCATTGAAACATATTGCAAATGCACGTGCACTTGCAATATGATTATATAGTGAAAAACATCACAAAATGGACATGATGAAGTCAACACAACGAGTGATGGAAAGGAACAACTATCACTGCCCGGCCATCCCGAGTTCATCAGGCCAGTCAATTTTGCATTTCTGCAGGATTTTTGAGCATGTCAAATTTCTTACGTCATTTGGCCCACAAAAATCCTTATGCACAATTTAAAAAAATATATAAAAAAAATATGATAATAAAATTGACAAAAGTATATTCATACAGTTCTTACACATGTGTAATTGACAAAAAAATTGAAAGAATTTCAAAAAACGGTCCAGAAAGCACTTTTTTAAGGGTGTGTGAAGTTTTTTTACAAAATTTTGACATTTTTGACTTTTGACTTTGACTTCCTATGAAATCATATTGGAATTGGACAAAACATATTCTTTATGCGCATGTAAAAAAAAAAAAATTATGATAATAAAATTGGACAAAAGTATATTCATACAGTTCTTACACATGTGTAATTGACAAAAATCGAAAGAATTTCAAAAACGGTCCAGAAAGCACTTTTTTATGGTGTGTGAAGTTTTTTACAAAATTTTGACATTTTTGACTTTTGACTTTTGACTTCCTATGAAATCATATTGGAATTGGACAAAACATATTCCTTATGCGCATATAAAAAAAATTAAAAAATTATGATAATAAAATTGGACAAAAAGTATATTCATACAGTTCTTACACATGTGTAATTGACAAAAAAATCGAAAGAATTTCGAAAAACGGTCCAGAAAGCACTTTTTAAGGGGTGATAAGTTTTTGAAAAAAGTTCATTTTTTCAAAATTTTACTTTTGGACATTAATTTGGGTTACATATCCAATATGAAAAACCCCGGTGGAGCGCATTTGCCCCCTGTTGAATTTTTAAAGTGTTACAACTGGCAATTACCATATGGCATTTGCAATACACTTTGGATGAATCAACGCCGAATTGGGTGGTATTGGCCAATGTGTATATGGTTTGTCCGATGCCAATGACATGCCATTCATTTTTGTCCAATACAGGGGGTATTCCCTTACTATCTGTCATGACTTGAGCTATTGCAACATTGTATCAAATAATCATTTGATCCATTTGGAAGCTGTCACTAGCAAACTTGCAACATTGTATCAATGGCTTATTCTGGGCCCTCAGAGTTTCCTGCGCCAGTGAGCTTGGGACAGAAATCTGTTTTTTAAGAGGTTTCCACTGGATATATGGGATCATCAGATTGTGATATTTTGCTCTTTCACACTGAGGCTTGGTGATTGGGAGTGTTGGAAAGATTTTTCAAATACTGAGGAACTATCATTTGCAATGGATGTTAAAAAACAGACTTCATCGACTTGTGTGAGGCAAAGAAAAAATGAGTGGCTTACATCGTGAGTTAAGACCAGTGGCAACCCGTCGTTGATGGCAAAAATATATATAAATATATACACTGCATTCGTAAAGTATTCAGACCCCTTGACTTTTCCAACATATAGTTAGTTATGTTAGTCTTATTTTAAAAATGTATTCCATTTTTTTTAACTCATCAATCTACACACAATACTCTCATAATGACAAAGCAAAAGCGTTTTTTTAAGACATTTCTTGCAGATTTCTTAAAAATAAAAATAGAAATACCTTATTTACATAAGTATTCAGACCCTTTGCTGTGAGACTTGAAATTGAGCTCAGATGCATCTTGTTTCCATTGATCTTCCTTGAGATGTTTCTACAACATGATTGGAGTCCACCTGTGGTAAATTCAATTGATTGGACATGATTTGGAAAGGTGCGCACATGTCTATATAAGGTCCCACAGTTGACAGTGCATTTCAGAGCAAAAACCAAGCCATGAGGTCGAAGGAATCGTCCGTAGAGCTCTGAGACAGGATTGTGTCGAGGCACAGATCTGGGGAAGGGTACCAACAAATGCCTGCAGCATTGAAGGTCTCCAAGAACACAGTGGCCTCCATCGTTCTTAAATGGAAGAAGTTTGGAACCACCAAGACTCTTCCAAGAGCTAGCCGCCCGGCCAAACTGAACAATCGGAGTAGAAGGGCCATAATCAGGGAGGAAACAAAATTCTCTGGTCTGATGAAACCAAGATTGAGCTCTTTTTGGCCTGAACCTGGCACCATCTCTACAGTGAAGCATGGTGGTGGCAGCATCATGCTGTGGGGATATTTTTCAGCGGCAGGGACTGGGAGGATCGAGGGAACGATGAACAGAGCAAAGTACAGAAAGATCCTTGATGAAAACCTGCTCCAGAGTGCTCAGTGCCTCAGACTGGGGCGAAGGCTGAACCTTCCAACAGGACAACGACACTAAGCACACAGCCAAGACAATGCATTAGGGGCTTCGGGACAAGTCTCTGAATGTCCTTGAGGGGCCCAGCCAGAGCCCGGACTTGAACCCGATTGAACATCTCTGGAGAGACCTGAAAATAGCTGTACAGCGACGCTCCCCATCCAACCTGACAGAGCTTGAGAGGGAAGAATAGGGGAAATTACACGAAAACAGTTGTGCCAAGCTTGTAGTGTCATACCCAAGAAAACTTGAGGCTGTAATCACTGCCAAAAGTGCTTCATCAAACTGCTGATTGGTTCCAGGTTTAGCAGTGTGGCAAATTTGCCTGAGCAGACAGTGTTTAAATATACTTTTTATGAGAAAATGTTCAATAATTGAAGGTGCCAACAGGTGTTATAGTCATCATAAGAATGTTTTACTGTCAAATATAAAATATCAGCTCCTCCCACGAATCGGGATCGATCAAGTTCACATTTTTTGGGCTTTGGCCCACCACCTAGTGTGCGTTGCCAGACTGGTCTCAAAGGTTTGACGTAACATAGCAAATGCAAATCCTCGGACACTCAAATTTGTAGGATATGTTATGTATGGTATGGTTACATAAGATAAAAGGTTACTTAAAGCAAAAATGAAAGGAGGGTGGGCGGTTGGAGGTTGGTTGGTGTGGATGGTAGGTGTATGTTTTATGTGTAATGTAATGTATGTAATGTGTACGCCTAACCAATTGTGCTATTATATGTTTTTGTTCGCGTTATTTGTAACTTATTTTGTACATAATGTTTCTGCCACCGTATCATAGGGCAAAAAAGAGCTTCTGGATATCAGGACAGCGATTACTCACCTCGGAACTTCAGATACCCGACAAGGCCAAAATCCCCATCATTGGCAAGAGAAAGACACGCAGGTATAGACACGCAGGGCGGGGTGCCTTGTAAGGATCCGCCGTTGGCGAGTGGGAAATCTGCTTGTTTCAAATCTTATGTTTCACCGAATCGTGGCTGAATGACGACATGGATAACAGTCAGCTGGCAGGATATAGGCTGCACCAATATAGGCTGCACCGGTCTGTGTCTATTTGTAAACAACAGCTGGTGCACGAAATCTAAGGAAGGCTCTAGATTTTGCTCGCCAGAAATAGAGTATCTCATGATAAGCTGTAGACCAGACTATTTGCCAAGATAGTTTTCATCTATATTTTTCGTGGCTGTTTATTTACCACCACAGATAGATCCTGGCACTAAGACCGCACTTCGTCAGCTGTATAAGGAAATAAGCAAACAGGAAACAGCTCACCGAGAGGCGGCATTCCTAGTGGCCGGGGACTTTAATGCAGCGAAACTTAAATCAGTTTTACCTAATTTCTATCAACATGTTAAATGCGCAACCAGAGGAAACATTTTTTAGATCACCTGTACTCCACACACAGAGACATGTACAAAGCTCTCCCTCGCCCTCCATTTGGCAAATCTGACCATAATTCCATCCTCTTTGATTCCTGCTGACAAGCAAAAATTAAAGCAGCAAGCACCAGTGACTCGGTCTATAAAAAGTGGTCAGATGAAGCAGATGCTAAACTACAGGACTGCTTTGCTAGCACAGATTGAAATATGTTCCGGGATTCTTCTTGATGGCATTGAGGAGTACACCACATCAGTCACTGGCTTTATCAATAAGTGCATCAAGGACGTCGTCCCCACAGTGATTGTACGTACATACCAAAAACCATGGAGTACAGGCAACATTCGCACTGAGCTAAAGGGCAGAGCTGCCACTTTCAAGGTGTGGGACTCTAACCCGGAAGCTTGTAAGAAATCCTGCTATGAATCAAATCTATTTTATTTACATAGTCCTTCTTACATCAGCTGATATATCAAAGTGCTGTACAGAAACCCAGCCTAAATCCCCAAACAGCAAGCAATGCAGGTGTAGTAGCACGGTGGCTTGGAAAAACTCCATAGAAAGGCCAAAAGAAACCTAGAGAGGAACCAGGCTATGAGGGGTGGCCAGTCCTCTTCTGGCTGTGCCGGGTGGAGATTATAAAAGAACATGGCCAAGATGTTCAAATGTTCATAAATGACCAGCATGGTCAAATAATAATAATCACAGTAGTTGTTGAAGGTGCAACAAGTCAGCACTTCAGGAGTAAATGTCAGTTGGCTTTTCATAGCCAATCATTGAGAGTATCTCTACCGCTCCTGCTGTCTCTAGAGAGTTGAAAACAGCAGGTCTGGGACAGGTAGCACGTCCGGTGAACAGGTCAGGGTTCCATAGCCGCAGGCAGAACAGTTGAAACTGGAGCAGCAGCACGGCCAGGTGGACTGGGGACAACAAGGACTCATCATGCCAGGTAGTCCTGAGGCATGGTCCTAGGGTTCAGGTCCTCCGAGAGAGAGAAAGAAATAATTAGAGAGAGCATACTTAAATTCACACAGGACACCGGATAAGACAGGAGAAATACTTCAGATATAACAGACTAACCCTAGCCCCCCGACACATAAACTACTGCAACATAAATAAATAAAATACTGGAGGTTTTGACAGGAGGGGTCAGGAGACACTGTGGCCCCATCCGATGATACCCCCGGACAGGGCCAAACAGGCAGGATATAACCCCACCCACTTTGCCAAAGCACAGCCCCCACACCACTAGAGGGATATCTTCAACCACCAACTTACCATCCTGAGACAAGGCTGAGTATAGCCCACAAAGATCTCCGCCACGGCACAACCTAAGAGGGGGCGCCAATGCTCTCCGAAGAACCATCAATCAGGCAAAGCGCCAATACAGGTCTAAGATTGAATCGTACTACACCGGCTCCGACGCTCGTCGGATGTGGCAGGGCCTGCAAACTATTACAGACTACAAGGGAAGCACAGCCGAGAGCTGCTCAGTGACACGAGCCTGAAAATAAAAGAGAGCCGCACACTCTAGGAGCTCAGATGCAAAAATGTAATTACCAACGTTTCGACAGCCATGATGATGAAGACAGCTTGGCTGTCGAAACGTTGGTAATTAAATTTTTGCATCTGAGCTCCTAGAGTGTGCGGCTCTCTTTTATTTTCAAGTTTTCTACTCCGCTAGCCAGCACCTCGTCTTAATAGGTGTGCGTTTAATTTTCTTCTAGAAAGTGACACGAGCCTACCAGACGAGCTAAATCACTTCTATGCTTGCTTCGAGGCAAGCAACACTGAGGCATGCATGAGAGCATCAGCTGTTCCAGACAAATGTGTGAGCTCTCCGTAGCCGACGTGAGTAAGACCTTTAAACAGGTCCACATTCACAAGGCTGCTAGGCCAGACGGATTACCAGGGCGTGTGCTCCGGGCATGTGCTGACCAACTGGCTGGTGTATTCACTGACATTTTCAACATGTCCCTGATTGAGTCTGTAATACCAACATGTTTCAAGCAGACCACCATAGTCCCTGTGCCTAAGAACACTAAGGTAACCTGCCTAAATTACTACAGACCCGTGGCACTGATGTCCGTAGCCATGAAGTGCTTTGAAAGGCTGGTAATGGCTCACATTAACACCATTATCCCAGAAACCCTCGACCCACTCTAATTTGCCTCTCAAACAGATGATGCAATCTCTATTGCACTCCACACTGCCCTTTTCGACCTGGACAAAAGGAACACCTACGTGACAATTCTATTAATTGACTACAACTCAGCGTTCAACACCATAGTGCCCTCAAAGCTCATCACTAAGCTAAGGATCCTGGGACTAAACACCTCCCTCTGCAACTGGATCCTGGACTTCCTGATGGGCCGCCCCCAGGTGGTGAGGGTAGGTAGCAACACATCTGCCATGCTGATTCTCAACACTGGAGCTCCTCAGGGGTGCGTGCTCAGTCTCCTACTGTACTCCCTGTTCATCTACGACTGCATGGCCAGGCACGACTCCAACACCATCATTAAGTTTGCATACGTCACAACAGTGGTATCGGGATCACCAACAACAACAAGACAGCCTATAGGGAGGAGGTCAGAGACGTGGCTGGGTGGCGCCAGAATACCACCCTATCATTCAACGTAATCAAGATAAAGGAGTTGATTGTGGACTACAGGAAAAGGAGGGCCAGGCACACCCCCATTCTCATCAGCAGGGCTGTAGTGGAGCAGGTTGACAGCTTCAAGTTCCTTGGTGTCCACATCCCCAACAAACTAGAATGGTCCAAACACACCAAGACAGTCATGAAGAGGGCACGACAAAACCTATTCCCCCTCCGGTGTCCTCTATATTGGATCTGTCATAGTCTTTATTTTGTCCAGAATTGTCTTCCCAAAAACTGGGCTGTATTTAGTCCATCCGTTTTGGTCCAAATATAACCGAAGGTCAGCTTGTGCTCATTGAAATGCATAACATACACGAACACAATTATTACATATAGTATACATTTGATACTTTTTTTGATATACACAATATAATAAAATATATTGATTTAACATTTATTTTTTTCAAATAGCTGGTTAGATGTTCTGATATAGACAGAATGACTGAAAATTACCTCTAATTTCAAATTTTACCTTAAATTTCAATCACTAGTTTACAATTTCACAACAGAATTGATTACAATTTCTAACTGTCATGCCTCAACTGGGAGAGGCAGAACGGGCAAGTCATGCACCTGACATTTGTTCCTCTAGACGTAACACAAGCGGCAACATTTCTGAAAACTTTTGTAATTTGATTAATTATCAGTTTGTGTACATGTCGCAAAATATTATTTTCTCTGGGCTAACGTTAGCAACTCTGCCTGGATGCTTGCATGCTAGCTAACACTAACTTAGTTGCTAGCTAGATAGTACAAGGCGGGAAAGCAGGGCTAACAGATTTGATGGTTGTACTAACTGTTAGCTAGCTTACTGTATTGGACTAGCTAACTACGGTTATCTATATTTTCTGGTAACGGGTGTGGAGTCTTTGTTTTTTGACAGGAACATTTTAGCTAGTGAGAGTCTAACATCGATGTTACTCTCTAGGTACCTGCAAATGCTAGCTAGCTAGTTAGGCGTGAAGCTGGTTGGTTTGCTTACTAACTGTAGTATGGGTTAACTAACATTAACTATCTATCTAGCTAAGAACATTAGCTCACAGGAGAGAGGGTGTTAATATGTTACAAATAAGACAGGAGAATGAGTGCAAAATGCATTGACCAAAATTAACTAGCGAAGAAGCCTGTCAAAATGTAGTTTAAGTTTGTCAAAATATAATTCAAACTTGCTCTCACCATATTTATTACTACACTATGTTTACTATTTACTTTTATGAACTTTTTTTCAGAAAATGAAAGAGTGAAGATTATAATTATATATCCACAACTGATCAAGACCAAAGCTGTATCCCATTAATAATGCCAGTAAGTGGATTGTTCCACAAAATGTGTGCCTTTTGATACTCTCTAATATTGTATGTATAAATTATGGGTTTTGATGTGCAGGGTAGCATTGATGGGATTTCCATTATTGTATCAGGCATCTCTGCCTGTTAGGATCATTATTTATACGGTACATATGCATTTTCCTATCCAAATCCTTGCTTTTAAGTTGTCCTGATCACACCCAAATTGGGTTTTTATTTGTGTTTCAGGGCAACCCAAGGATTCACCTGGCCATTCTAGATGCTGTCCTTTCCCATCTCACTTCAAACACAGTGGGTCAAGAGTACACCTTGCCAGACAAGTCCAGAAATCTTAATCAGCTAACCGGTCAAGTCCTTTAGGAAGGTTTATTAATTGGTTTTGAATGTTGCAGAATAATCCAGGCCTTCTACTAGCCAGTCCCACCTCCAGAGCAGAGAGCACAGACGTTCTTTATATCCATCCTGTTACTCTACCAGACAAGGTGAGGGCAGTTATGTAATAACTAAAGAGCACACACAGACAACATGCACACAATGGGGACACGTTCGCTCATCAGTGCTAGTTTCCTTACAATGAGCAGAAATGATACACATCATGTTCAGTCTTGATAACTGAAGATTAAAACTATCCTTAAAATATGTGTGTAGTGTGTAGGTTTACAAAAATCAGGTACTATTTATTTTTGCTGTTTACCTCTGGGTTGACACTGAGTTTGCTTTGGATTTTGCAGATTCATCCAGGGCTTCTTTCTACTTGCCAGTCCCAACGGAGCCAAGAGCATGCAGCTCTCACCCTCCCATTCCCTCCACTAGACCAGAGTTGTTTCCCATGAATAATGCCAGTAAGTGGATTGTTCCACGAAATGTGTGCCTTTTGATTCTCTCTGATCTTTTATGTATAAATTATGCACTAATTCAAAAGGCACCTATTTTGTGGAATGACACAAAATTGACTACAACATTGAAACTTGTGTTAAAGATAAACAATGAATCCATTAGAATACATGTCACTTTTATTTGCAGTCATAATCTTGTCTGTCAGGATCCTCTTGCGTGTGACAACCCCATAATTCCACAACTTCAGAATGGATCCAATAAGAAAGTCATTTTAAAGGTATCGTTAGTGATGCAAACTGTCTCCAACAAAGACAGTAAATCCAGCCTTATCTCCTCAGCAGTTTGAAAGTGTTCAATTCACAAAGTACATCCTATGTGTGCTTGACTTTCAGGCTCTTTGCCAATGGCCTGATGTCCTTGTTCAACTTCAATGGCCATCACGCAAGCGAAGATTAGGAAACACAACTGTGTACTCTGTTGTCAACAGTACCTACAAACATGTCATTATTCTGTAGTATATTTTGTATTAATAACTGGGTAGTTTGAGCCCTGAAAGCTGATTGGCTAACAGCCATGGTACATTTAAGCAATAATACATGAGAGCCCATGTGTTATGATGACATTTTTATCATGGCTGTGAGTGTCATAGCCATAAAAGCAAAGTCCTCTGGGTTTTGTGGTACCGTAACCACACAATACATGGTTAACATTCTGTATCCAGGCACCCTGAGTTGCGTTGTGCATAAGAAAAGCCTTTACTACACCTTCCCATTGTTTAAAGGGTCAGTAAGGTTGCGCAATCAAAATGACCTGCTCTGTCTGTTTTAATAGGCTAGATTATTATTTTGTCTTCTAAACCAATTATTCATTTGCATGGTGGTAATTTGTGTGGTTGTCACGTTCTGACCTTAGTTCTTTTGTTATTGTCTTTGTTTAGTATGATCAGGGCGTGAGTTGGGTGGGTTGTCTATGTTCCTTTTTCTATGATTTGTGATTTCTGTGTTTGGCCTGGTATGGTTCTCAATTAGAGGCAGGTGTCTATCGTTGTCCCTGATTGAGAACCATACTTAGGTAGCCTGGTTTCACTTTTGAGTTGTTATTTTCTGTGTTAGTGTTTGTGACACACGGGACTGTTTCGTTTGTTTCACTTTGTTATTTTGTAGTGTTCAGTTTTACATATTAAAATGGACACTTACCTCGTCAGAAGAAGAGGACGAGCGTTACAGTGGTCCCTTTTCGAGAAGAATGGTTTTAGGAGCTTGGCAATTTTGAATGAGGTGATCATGTGACCTTAATGGCCTTTTAACCTATTGACGCGCAAGTTCTAAAAATGTATAACGGTCCGCCCAGCGTGGCATTTTCTCAAATTCAGTGTTTTTTATTTTGCAATGCTGTAGCCCTAATAAATGCTTTACCATTTTTTATTCTTCGTTGGAGCAGACTCTAGTATGTCATTATGCTGGTTTTGTTTAGCTTTCTGGCCTGTTATCAATTAGGCCTTATTATTACTTAATTTCATCACACCACCTACTAGTCCTGCATTTAAATGCAGTCAAGCGTTCTCTTGAATAATTAGCCTATAGTTTTACAATGGCCTAAATAATAATAATAAAGGCTTTACAATTTTTTTCATTAGTTTCAGATTAACTCTCTGGTACACCTATAATTTATTTTGTGTTGTTTACACTGTAAACGCCCTGGTTCCATCCTCTTTCTATGAGCTCAAGTCAAATGTCTTCCGTACGTCTGACATTGCCTTTGTCTCCTGAGCAACCAGTCAGCTAAACATCTCCCTCATTTCAAGTTGAATTTTTACTTGCGATCTCTGCATACTGACAAATATATTAGGCTACAGTGTTCAGAGTTTACCAATGAATGTGATTATAATAGTCTATTAGGGAGGCGTGAGAGAGACAAATTGCGTCATACAAACAGGGCCTTGTCTTTTCTACACTGCGTGCAAGTTTGAGCCCGGCCCTAATCAATTGTCAGCCCCTCAGAAGGACAACTTATCTTGTAAATTGCTTTTTGTCTTTGATAGACACGGAAAAGTAAACACATTTATCCACTTCTAAATTATTACTGCACAACACAAAATAGCCACCATTGGTTAGTGATAAACCGGTGGTTTGAGCCCTGAATGCTGATTTAAGTGCCGTGGGGAACCTGTAAGACGTTCAATAACCATTAGTGTTTTCTATAACTTACTGTGTTTATTATGGTGTTACAGCTGCAGTCAAGAAATTGAACAGCAAGGCCAATGACCATGATGTTCGGAGAGCTGTGGCAGACCACCTCAAACATGCTCCTGGTAGAGCCAGGGGTGGTGGCTTCACGTCACCACCACAGGACCTTTGCTAACGCAGCGAAATATATCTATACTTTTGATGGATAATTATTCAGTGTATATAATTAATTATATTCATTTGAACTTAACTGTATTTTGTTTGTATGTCACTGTACTAGATAGTATTCTTTGACTGAATGTTTTGTGCAAATACTGGACTAATGTAACAAGTAGTGTGATTGTTAATTTTAAAAAAATACAACATTTTTTGGTTACTGCGTCCACGTGCATAGGCTACAAGTACATTGAAATGATGACATTTGAAAGTAGTTAAAACAACTACCTGAAAAAGACTTTCAACCAAAACAGGCTGTAGAAGGACGTATTTTTATAGGTGTCTTTTCAACAACACGAAAGTTGTCTTTTATACAGTGGGGCAAAAAAGTATTGAGTCAGTCACCAATTGTGCAACTTCTCCACTTAAAAGATGAGAGAGGCCTGTAATTTTCATCATAGGTACACTTCAACTATGACAGACAAAATTAGAAAAAAAATCCTGAAATCACATTGTAGGTTTTTCAATGCATTTATTTGCAAATTATGGTGGAAAATAAGTATTTGGTCATTAACAAAAGTTTATCTCAATACTTTGTTATATACCCTTTGTTGGCAATGACAGAGGTCAAACGTTTTCTGTAAGTCTTCACAAGGTTTTCACACTGTTGCTGGTATTTTGGCCCATTCCTCCATGCAGCTCTCATCTAGAGCAGTGATGTTTTGGGGCTGTTGCTGGGCAACAAGGACTTTCAACTCCATCCAAAGATTTTCTATGGGGTTGAGATCTGGAGGCCACTTCAGGACCTTGAAATGCTTTTTACGAAGCCACTCCTTCGTTGCCCGGGCGGTGTGTTTGGGATCATTGTCATGCTGAAAGACCCAGCCACGTTTCATCTTCAATGCCCTTGCTGATGGAAGGAGGTTTTCACTCAAAATCTCACGATACATGGCCCCATTCATTCTTTCCTTTACACGGATCAGTCGTCCTGGTCCCTTTGCAGAAAAACAGCCCCAAAGCACGATGTTTCCACCCCCATGCTTCACAGTAGGTATGGTGTTCTGTGGATGCAACTCAGCATTCTTTGTCCTCCAAACACGACGAGTTGAGTTTTGACCAAAAAGTTATATTTTGTTTCATCTGACCATATGACATTCTTCTAATCTTCTTCTGGATCATCCAAATGCTCTCTAGCTCTCTGGGCCTGGACATGTACTGGCTTAAGCAGGGGGACACGTCTGGCACTGCAGGATTTGAGTCCCTGGCGGCGTAGTGTGTTACTGATGGTAGGCTTTGTTACTTTTGTCCCAGCTCTCTGCAGGTCATTCACTAGGTCCCCCGTGTGGTTCTGGGATTTTTGCTCACCGTTCTTGTGATCATTTTAACACCACGGGTGAGATCTTGCATGGAGCCCCAGATCGAGGAGATTATCAGTGGTCTTGTATGTCTTCCATTTCCTAATAATTGCTCCCACAGTTGATTTCTTCAAACCAAGCTGCTTACCTATTGCAGATTCAGTCTTCCCAGCCTGGTGCAGATCTACAATTTTGTTTCTGGTGTCCTTTAACAGCTCTTTGGTCTTGGCCATAGTGGAGTTAGGAGTGTGACTGTTTGAGGTTGTGGACAGGTGTCTTTTATACTGATAACAAGTTCAAACAGATGCAATTAATACAGGTAACGAGTGGAGGACAGAGGAACCTCTTAAAGAAGAAGTTACAGGTCTGTGAGAGCCAGAAATACTTATTTTCCACCATAATTTGCAAATAAATTCATTAAAAATCATACAATGTGATTTTCTGGATTTTTTTCTAAATTCGTCTGTCAAAGTTGAAGTGTACCTATGATGAAAATTACAGGCCTCTCATCTTTTAAGTGGGAGAACTTGCACAATTGGTGGCTGACTAAATACCTTTTGCCCCACTATAATTATATATATTTTTACCCTTTTTCTCCCTAATTTAATGGTATCCAATTGGTAGTTACAGTCTTGTTTCATCGCTGCAACTCCCGTACGAACTCGGGAGAGGCGAAGGTCGAGAGCCGTGCTTCTTCCGAAACAACCAAACCAAGCCGCACTGCTTCTTGACACAATGGCCACTTAACCTGAAGCCAGCCGCACCAGTGTGTCGAAGGAAACACTGTTCACCTGGTGACCGTGTCAGCGTGCACTGCCACAGGAGTCACTAGTGCGCAATGGGACAAGGACATCCCTGCTGGCCCTCCCCTAACCCGGACGACGCTGGGCCAATTGTGCGCTGCCCCATGGGTCTCCCGGCTGCGACAGAGCCTGGACTCGAATCCAGAATCTAGTGGCAGAGCTAGCACTGCGATGCAGTGTCTTAGACCACCGCGGCACCGGAAGGCCCTTTTTCAATGTCTTTTTATCGACAGTTTGCTGGGTGGGAAGCTTCCCCAAACCTGAAACTCACACGCCACGTATGGTGTTTAATATAACACTCATACATAAAAATAAATTAAGAGTGGAAATCAGCCCTGGTGAGGCTTGACTCACATTCATATCACTTGTTCACTTGACAAGCTCAGCATTCTCCTTAATGGGTGAAGTGTCGGGCAGTGAATGTGAAAAGAAGCATTTTATGTGTTTGTTGCACTCACTGGTAGTGATTCTGTTGATATTTTCTAAAACATTTAAAAGAAAGGTCCTCTTGCAGTGACTGTGGTATGTTATTGGATTTCCCCACTAAATGACTGAAATGGGAAAATGGGAACCAAATCATACAGAAACCAAAGATACAGAAACCACAGATCCTCAAATTTGGAGGGATAGCGAGGTCACACCACTTCCCATTTCATGCAATGCCCTAGCCTAGACCCCCCCAACCCCCGCTGACTTCCTCCGATTCTCATGAAGGAGCCGTGTGGGAGGACACATGCAGAGAGAAAGAGAGTAAGACAGGGGACAATAAAGCCTGAGCATCACAGGGGAAACTTATTGTGTGTATTTGTCCGACAAAAGGTAACCCCTGAGACTGGAGAACACAAGGTCGTTATTGGAATATCAGTGGAAGGTCTGAGTAGCATCCTGTGTTGTCAGCAGTAAGAGAGATCCACCCACAGACAGGCAGACAGAGATACTCGACCATCCAACAGGACAGGAGCCGTGTCCTCTCATCACACAGCCAGGAGGTAGAGACCTCCACCACTTTTCCCCTCAGAGAATCTCTGTCCTGCTTGCTGAAGGTTAGTCTGTATCAGACTACTAAAACAAATATATAGGAACTGCCTTTCTATTTGTATAGAAGCTACTGGAGATAATAGTTTGTGGAGATATATGTCTATGTGTACTACTCCACATAACTTTGCTGTACATATGAAAGAGGTATGCAGATGCTAATTGTTACATAGCTAAATGCAAAAGGAATGTGTTAATTGTTCCCTTGTATGTTAACATTACACACGGACACGGTGCAGAATGTTTTATCTTTGTTTCACAGAGTTTTACTCATCTATAGCCCCATTTATACCCGGTGCTAACATGCCCCTTTTGTCCTGATCTTGTCTTCATTCTGTTTGTGCCCATGATTAAAATACACATTGTGATCTGATTTTCATCACATTTTCCTAACCACCTCCGGAGCTAGTCAGGCACACATTGTATCTGGATATGAATCAAGTGTAAACACATCTGGATGGTCAAACCATTTAAATCATCATTATACCGGCATCTAAAATCATTGACCGGTAGCACTATTGGCTTATGGCATCAGTAATTTTCTTCAAATAAATAAATTCCTATTATTTTGAAAGAAAATCTGTATACAGGGAGACATCAGCCAATCTGGTCATAATGCGGACACATTGAACGGATAAGACAGATTTTAATACAATGTGTAGACGTGACAAACCATGATCAGAAAGTGATTGGATCGTAGAATTCTGAAATAGAATACTAGAATGGACATGAACCTTCTTATGATGGGATAAAGGACAGACATTTTGGTCAGGGAGTTGATCAAACATGGTTTTGCCAGTAAGACAGGGGACAATAAAGCCTGAGCATTAAAGAATTTATCTGCACTGTATGTTTGTTAGCTAGCTAGCCAGACAACTTCAGAGGAATTATTCAAATTAACTGCCAATATGCCATCATTCCATTCAAACAATGCATTTAACCCACAGCCATACACTGACTGAAATCAGTTGATGATAGGACTTAGATAAGTTGTAAATGCAACAGATACTGATGTTGTATCAGATAATAGCTCTCACAGCTTCCCAAGAAAACAAAAAGGTAGACGTTTATGGCCTGTATACATATATTTTAGAGGCTATTTATACAGAAAATGTGTATAAAACCCATATGAACTGTATTTGTATATATATATATGTATATGTATATTACTATTTTATGCCTCTACTGCCATTAACTCCAATTAGACTGGTTTGGATTTGTCCCTGACCAATACAGCTGCCATTTTCATCACATTCTGTAACTTTGAGGGTTTATGACATATCCCCTTTAGTAATTTAATGGGATCTCTATGGATTGGATCATATTGTTCAGATCATGAAACACATATTGATGCAAAGGTGTAAAATAAGCTTCTGTGTGGGCTGAATAACTTGGCTGAATCATTCTTACTAAGCCTATTGTTTTATGTATTTTAAAAAACAAACACAAAAAACGAGTAGGGTTCAGCAGTTTATACGTTCATACTTGGGTGAAGTTGTACAAATGCTACAGAATGTAAAATGTTCTACCTTGATTTGGTTTTCTTTGACCACCCGTAATCCATATTTACAGCTATTGACTTTCTCTGCACTAAAGAGGCACATCTGTAACCAAATTCTAGTGACACCATTTTACGAGACTGTATGTACGTTGAAATCAACACTGTCTCTCTCAGGCATGGCCGGCAACTGGATCACTGGCCCATCCAATCAGACAACAGACTTCGGCAGCGTGTTCACTCACCAGGTACAGCGCTGATGATGTCGTAACATAAGGCACCTGTGCTTTTATGTTAATACCACACAAGAATGCAGTGAAATTATTTCGATATTGAAAATTAAAATATTTTATAATACCCTAAGCCTATGCTCTCTCATAATAATCTCATAATGATCCTGACTAAATACTGACAATAATACCAGTTATAATATCAGATGAAAAGTTAAACGTAGAAACATAGAAACAGCATATTATAAGCCTCATTATAAGACATTACAGGCTGTTACCCACCCCCAGTCCTATCCACCCCAAGTCAAAATGATCTTGGCTTACATGTCAGTCTACACTGACAAGTGGGCTTTGCTAATTGTCATGACACAAATTTGTCAGCTAGATGGATGCCTTAATCTAATGTAAGGCCAAAGAAAGTGTTGATTACCTCCCACTAGTTAAAAACGGATTGAATTAACATTGTTTCCACATAATTTAAACCCCCAAAATCTATGTGATTAAGTTCAATCAATGAAGAAAACTGATTGGATTTTAAAAAGTCATCAACATAAGGGCATTTCATTTTTTTTTTCTCACCAAACTTTTAACCTAAATGGTGACATCTTTTGTTGATTTCATGTTGAATTCACATTAGTTGAAAACTCAACCAATGTAAATCAAAACTAGAAGTTGAACTGATGTCTGATCTCTTTTTGTTTTCTTTTCTCATATCTGCGATGAGGCTCTGGCTCAAAGAATACAGCTATAGGTTTAAAAAGCAAACGTTATGTGCAAGAAAACTATATGAATGACTGATGTACATGTACACTAAAATGTTTGTACTGTATAGGCATGCATACACTCTTAGAGAACCCATCTAGAACCTAAAATTGTTATTTGGCTGTCCTCATAGGAGAACACTATAAAGGACCATTTTTGCTTCCGAGTAGAACCCTTTTTGGTTCTATATTATACAGTGCCTTGCAAAATGATTCACCCCCTCTGCGTTTTTTGTTGCATTACAACCTGTAATTAAAATGGATTTTTATTTGGATTTCATGTAATGGACATACACAAAATAGTCCAAATTGGTGAAGTGAAATAAATAAAATGTACGGAAAATAGGTACGTGCATATGTATTCACCCCTTTGCTATGAAGCCACTAAATAAGATCTGGTGCAACCAATTACCTTCAGAAGTCACATAATTAGTTAAATAAATTCCACCTGTGTGCAATCTAAGTGTCACATGATCTCGGTATATATACACCTGTTCTGAAAGGCACCAGAGTCTGCAACACCACTAAGCAAGGGGCACCACCAAGCAAGCAGCACCATGAAGACCAAGGAGCTCTCCAAACAGGTCAGGGACAAAGTTGTGGAGAAGTAAATGAGGGGGAAAAATGGAAAGAATATGACACCACAACAAACCTGCCAAGAGAGGGCTGCCCATCAAAACTCACAGACCAGGCAGAGACCAAAGATAACGCCGAAGGAGCTGCAAAGCTCCACAGCGGAGATTGGAGTATCTGTCCATAGGACCACTTAAGCTGTACACTCCACAGAGCTGGGTTTTACGGAGGAGTGGCCAGAAAAAAGCCATTGCTTAAAGAAAAAAATAAGCAAACATGTTTGGTGTTTGCCAAAAGGCATGTGGGAGACACCACAAACATATTGGAAGAAAGTACTCTTGTCAGATGAGACTAAAATTGAGCTTTTTGGCCATAAAGGAAAATGCTATGTCTGACACAAACTCAACACCTCTCATCACCCTGAGAACACCATCCCCACAGTGAAGCATGGTGTTGGCAGCATGCTGTGGGGATGTTTTCATCAGCAGGAACTGGGAAACTGGTCAGAATTGAAAAAATTATGGATGGCACTAATTGCTGGGAAATTCTTGAGGGACACCTGTTTCAGTCTTCCAGAGATTTGAGACCGGGACGGAGGTTCACCTTCCAGCAGGACAATGACCCTAAGCATACTGCTAAAGTAACACTCAAGTGGTTTAAGGGGAAACATTTAAATGTATTGGAATGGCCTAGTCAAAGCCCAGACCTCAATCCAATTGAGAATCTGTGGTATGACTTAAAGATTGCTGTACACCAGCGGAACCCATCCAACTTGAAGGAGCTTGAGCAGTTTTGCTATGAAGAATGGGCACAAATCCCAGTGGCTAGATGTGCCAAGCTTATAGAGACATATCCCAAGAGACATGCAGCTGTAATTGCTGCAAAAGGTGGCTCTACAAAGTATTGACTTTGGGGGGGGTGAATAATTATGCATGCTCAAGTTTTCATTTTTAAAATCTTATTTCTTGTTTGTTTCAAAATAAAAATATTTTTCATCTTCAAAGTGGTAGGCTTGTTGTGTAAATCAAATGATACTAACCCCCCAAAAATCTATTTTAATTCCAGGTTGTAAGGCAACAAAATAGGAAAAATGCCAAGGGGGGTGAATACTTTCTTAAGGCACTGTACATGGAACCCAAAAGTGTTCTACCTGGAACTCAAAAGGGTTCTCCGATGGGGACAGCAGAATAACCCTTTTGAAACCCTTTTTTTCTAAGGGTGGATAGGTGCAGTACACTTACACTGAGGCTGAGACATAGCAAACGCTTCTTCAACAAATGTGTTTGCGTTATCCTATTTTTATGTATCAACCACCTCTATTCGTATTCTCCAGCCAGACTCTCATCCTGCTTCTCCCCACCAGGTGCTCCCAGTTCTCTACGTGCTGATCGGCGGCGTGGGATTGGCTCTCAACAGCTTGGCTGCCTGGATCTTCTTCCGGGTGCCCAGCGACTCAGGCATGGTGGTCTACTTAAAAAACATGGTAGTGGCCGACCTGCTGATGCTACTCACCTTCCCCTGGCGCGTGGCCAGCGAGCTCGGCCTGGGCGGCTGGCAGATCCGCGTGGCCGTGTGCCGCTACAGCGCTGTGCTCTTCTACTCCTCCATGTATGTGGGCATAATCTTAATGGGCCTCATCAGCCTGGAGCGCTATGTCAAGGTCGTAAGACACTCGTCTCCCTGCACACACCCCCTGCAGCGAGTGGGGTTCACCCGGTCCTGGCCCTGCTGACGTGGAGCCTGCTGCTGCTTTCCGTACTCCCCAATGTCATGCTGACTAGCAAGCCTGCGGATGAGGAGAGCTCCAGGCACTGTGTGCAGCTAAAGACTCCCCTGGGTCAGCAGTGGCACAAGGTGTCCTCGTATTTCGGTGTGGCCCTGTTCTGGGCCACCGTACTGGTTCTAGCCTTCTGCTACTCTTCCATTGCCCACCACTTCTACAAGTCGTACCGCCGTGTTCGCCAGGACGACAGCGGGGTGTACAGCAAGTCCAACTGCAGTATCTTCAGCCTCCTGGCCGTGTTCTTCATCTGTTTCGTGCCCTACCACATCTGCCGCGTGACCTACACCCAAAGCCAGTTACCCGGCTCCGGCTTCAGCTGGCACAGCCGTTATATGCTGTTCCAGGCGAAGGAGGTCACCCTCTTCCTGTCAGCACTCAACGTGTGCCTGGACCCCGTCATCTACTTCTTGATGTGCACTAAGTTCCGCGAGTCACTACTGAAGAAACTGCCCAGAGGCAGGGGAGGGCCAAAGAGATGTTCCCTTACCACAGAACAGACTGTTAGTAATATGTGATGAGAAGAGGAAAGGAGAGAGAACAGGTGAGTTGAAAGAAGAAGCATATGTGGAAAAATAGTAAACCATCAAGAGGCAAGATTTCTAACACTTGATACAGTATGTGTTAATATATTGCAGAAAGTTCGACTGACCCTTTTGTAATGAACTCCGCTGAAGGCATGTCTGCACTGCATTAGAAATTATAACAACAGACATTTGTCTCTAGAAAACACCTTTACAGTATTAAAAATGCTTACATTCCATTGCTACTGATGCCATAGGATAAGACATGGGTTAAGACATTTTTTGTTGTTGCTTTAAATCATGTCAATGTTGTTTTGAGGTTTGATTTAATACAAATATTTTTTTGCTTTAATCATGTCAATGTTGTATTCAGTATCGTTCACACATTCTTAAGCCTTAGCCCCACCCATCTCTTTAAAGATTCACATTTGAGGCCATGTGGTAAACGCATGCTATATCAAATAAAATCTACGTTTATTTGTCACATGCACAGGATACAGAAGGTGTAAATGGTACGGTGAAGTGGTTACTTGCATGTCACGGACACCAACGTCTTGCTTCCAGACAAACTAAATACCTTCTTTGCTCGCTTTGAGGATAATACAGTGCCACATGCTTCAAGATGGCCACCATTGTTCCTGTACCCAAGAAGGCAAAGGTAACTGAAATGAATGACTATCACCCCGTGGCACTCACTTCTGTCATTGAGAAGTGCTTTGAGAGGCTAGTCAAGGATCATATCACCTCCACCTTACCCACTTCAATTTACTTACCGCCGCAAAGGTCCATAACACTGCACACTGCCCTATCCCACCTGGACAAGAGGAATACCCTATGTAAGAATGCTGTTCATTGACTATAGCTCAGCATTCAACACCATAGTAACCTCCAAGCTCATCATGAAGCTAGAGGCCCTGGGTCTCAACCCCGCCCTGTGCAATTGGGTCCTGGACTTCCTGACAGGCCGCCCCCAGGTGGTGAAGTTAGGAAACAACATCTCCACTTCGCTGATCCTCAACACTGGAGCCCCACAAGGGTGCGTGCTCAGCCCCCTTCTATACTCTCTGTTCACCCATGACTGCGTGGCCATGCACGCCTCCAACTCAATCATCAAGTTTGAGTTGGAGTAGTAGGCTTGATTACCAACAACGATGAGACAGCCTCCAAGAGGAGTTGAGGTCACTCGGAGTGTGGTGTAAGCAAAACAACCTCTCACTCAACATCAACAAAACATATGGAGATGATTGTGGACTTCAGCAAACAGCAGAGAGGGAGCACCCCCCTATCCACATCTACAAGACAGCAGTGGAGAAGGTGGCGTACACATCACGGACAAACACAGATCGGCTACATACCGTAGCTAGCTACACATCCATAGGCATTCAGTTATTTTTATCCTCCACTACACAATAAGCAAGTAAACAGTTAACTAGCTATGTTACTTCAGCTGCATTGCAAGGCAAGCTTACACAATTGTACATACAATTTGCAGTAAATGCTTTAGCTAGCTAGATTCTTTACATCCACTGTTTCCCAAGACGACAGCCTGGTGTGCTGGTTTTCTCAGGAGTCCCTAAAACATTAAACAACACGAATTACAATGTCATACTAATGTCATTAGCTAGGCAGCTAACTTGCTAAATAGCTATATTTGTAAATTAACTTTATGTCAAAAAAGATATGCTCAATTGTTTGTCTCTACATTAACTAACATATTCCTCTCAATTGTTGATTTTTTGCTTGACACATTATGACATAACTGCTGACAAAACATGTAAGTAGTTATAATGTCATATATATATATATATATATACATACATACACACATGTATATGGATATTTTGGATATTTTGCAGCAAAAAATAAAAGTTAAGAAAATTGAAAAAATGGTTTAATCCCCAAGTGGGGGCAGTGTACACATATACACAAACAAATCTCCTCTGTGGTTGTAATAGATAGAGATACATTTTCATGGCTGGAGGAATGTCTAGAAGAGAGGATGTCTCAGGAAACTAGAGGCCTGAACAACAGCATTCCAGAGTACCAGGCAGCCACCAACTCCTCCATAGGGCTCTGACGGGCCGCGCCCCCTCATTTCATGGTTGTGGTTCCAGAACTATCTAGAAGAAAAAGAAACGCACACCTATTAAGACGAGGTGCTGGCTAGCGGAGTAGAAAACTTGAAAATAAAATAAAAAGAGCCGCACACTCTAGGAGCTCAGATGCTAAAATTTAATTACCAATGTTTCGACAGCCAAGCTGTCTTCATCAGGGTATAATCACAAACACTGCGGGATGACTTGTTTATATAGTGTCAAAAGACACAGGTGTCTGTAATCATGGCCAAGAGTGGCCTAATATCATTGGTTTATAATCAAATAAAATGCCATACAAAGAACAGCATACAAACAACAAATGGATAGCATATGATCATAGATTAATTTGACTACACAAGCTTACAAACAATTACAATGGCAAAGTCACAATAATCACAAGAATGGCTTCAGATCAAAGTCTACGTTGAGACCGAAGGGCGCAAGGGTCTTTAAGTTAAAGATCCAGGCAGCCTCTCGTTTTAACAATCAAGGTCACCCCTTCTCCTAGGGTGGGTGACATGTTCGATGCCAATATAACGCAGAGACGAGATCGAGTGGCCTGCCTCCAAGAAGTGGGCCGCAACTGGATAAGTAAAGTTTTTACAATTAATGGTGCTACGATGCTCTTGAGACACGTACTTTTAATTCGCGCTTTGTTTTACCTACATAATTTTTACCACAAGGACAAGTTATAAGATAAATAACTGCCTTAGTGGAGCACGTAATAACACCTTTTATTGGGATCGATTTCCCTGTTTGTGGGTGTTTGAAGGATATACATTTATAAGTGCCATTGCATTGAGCACAGCCATTACGCAAATAGACGTTGTTCAGGAAAATCAGAGTTTACCAATTGATCTCTGAGATTTCTGCCCAGCGAGAATACGACCAAGGGAAGGTCCGAAAACACATTACCGAGACTATCATCGGATTTTAGGATGTGCCAATGTTTGTGAACAATTCCCTTAATTTGTTCAGAGCACTTTGAATAGCGGGTAGTTAGAACGCAAGAATGCGTCTTTTTCCGAGACTGACCATGAAAAAGGTCATATCTCGTTTTGTTTTGAATTTCTCAATGGCAATAATAATCTGATCATTCTTGTAGCCCCTCTCCTTGAACTTTCTTTGCGTCTCAGCCATATTTCTGTCGAAATCGGATTGTATTTTGCAAATTCTTTTGATTCGACAGAATTGGCTGTAGGGCAAACTATTTTTCAAGGGAAGTGGGTGACAACTATCAGCCCTCAACAAACTGTTACGATCAGTAGGCTTCCTGTGAAGATCAGTGTATAGAACATTATCTTCACACAAGATCAGAAGATCAAGGAAACTGATTTGACGTGTATCAGATTGCATAGTAAATCTCCCCTCCATAGAACACAAATATCATCAATATACCGTTTCTAAATAATGATGTGAGGCAAGAAAACATTTTTGAGAGGATTGAAAATAGACTGTTTCTCCATGTAACCCACATACAAATTAGCATAGTGAGGAGCCATGGGGGATCCCATAGCAGTACCTTTTGTCTGAATAAAGAAATCATTTAGGAACATGAAATAGTTATGCGTGAGTACTATTTCAGCCAATGTTACAATGCATGCACTGGAAGGTAGTTCATTCGGGTCACGTTGCAGAAGAAAATGTTCCATAGCTTCAATACCGCCCTCGTGTGGAATATTAGTGTATAATGACTCAACATCAAAAGTAACTAACAATGTATTCTCAGGGAGAGGATCAAGAGATTCAATGATAGAGATCCTACTACTGGTGTCCTTTACAAAGGAGGGGAGCTGTTCTGCGAGTGGTCTAATAAAAAAATCAACAAAAGTAGATAGAGGGGCCGTTACTGCATCAATGCCCGCTACAATAGGGCGCCCTGGAGGTTGTGTAACATTCTTGTGTAATTTCGGCAAAGTATAGAAAGTGGCAATTTTAGGGTGTTGAATAGCCAAAAAAGCATGTTCTTTTTAGTTATCTGACCAGAACTTAAATACCCATCTAGGACAGTAAAGATAGTATTCTGAAATTGGGAAGTGGGGTCACTTCTGAGTTTCTTGTAAAAGGTGTTGTCAAGCAGCTGTCTATGACACTCATGTACATAAACTGTCCTATCCATGAGTACAACCGACCCACCCTTATCAGCAGGACATATAAGGACTGACGTATCGGATTGTAAATCAAGCGAAGCTTGTTTTTTATTCTTAGGTAAATTATGGAAAGATTTGGATCCCTGTTTATTCTTAAGGAGATGTCCAACATCATTTTCCACAAGTCTGCAATATGTCTCGCTAGAGTGATTGCGATTGGCTGGAGGTATAAAATAACTCTTGCTTCTAAAAGGAGTCGGAGTATGTGCAGGAGAGCAACCTACTGGTTCAATTGAAGTGTCAGAATTAGGGGAGTTAAAGTATTCCCTTAAACGGATGTTTCTAAAAAAAAAAAAAACAGAGAGGGGGTGACCTTGATAATTTATTGTTAAAACGAGAGGCTGCCTGGATCTTTAATTTAAAGACCCTTGCTCCCTTCGGTCTCAACGTAGACTTTGATCTGAAGCCATTATTATGATTATTGTGACTTTGCCATTGTAAGTGTTGTAAGCTTGTGTAGTCAAATTAATCTATGATCGTATTCTATCCATTAGTTGTTTGTATGCTGTTCTTTGTATGACATTTTAATATTTGATTATTAACCAATGATATTAGGCCACTCTTGCTCTCCTGCACATACTCCGACTCCTTTCAGAAGCAAGAGTTATTTTATACCTCCAGCCAATCGCAATCACTCTATCCAGACATATTGCTATTGCTAATTTGTATGTGGGTTACATGGAGAAACCGTCTATTTTCAAGCCTCTCAAAAATGTTTTCTTGCCTCACATCATTATTTGGAAACGGTATATTGATGATATTTTTGTTCTATGGAGGGGTGATGCAAAACAGCTCCAGGCGTTTTATGCTTTTCTTAACTCCTGTTCTGAGTCTGAGCGTCTGAGATGTATTATGCAATCTGATGCACGTCAAATCAGTTTTCTTGATCTTCTGATCTTGTGTGAAGATAATGTTCTATACACTGATCTTTACAGGAAGCCTACTGATCGTAACAGTTTGTTGAGGGCTGATAGTTGTCACCCAAATGTAATGGCTGTGCTCAATGCAATGGCACTTATAAATGTAGATCCTTCAAACATCCACAAACAGGGAAATCGATCCCAATAAAAGGTGTTATTACGTGCTCCACTAAGGTAGTTATTTATCTTGTCCTTGTGGTAAAGATGATGTAGGTAAAACAAAGCGCGAATTAAAAGTACGTATCTCAGTGCATCGTAGCACCTATAAGTGTAAAAACTTTACTTATCCAGTTGCGGCCCACTTCTTGGAGGCAGGCCACTCGATCTCGTCTCTGCGTTATATTGGCATTGAACATGTCACCCTCCCTATGAGAGGGGGCGACCTTGACAATGTATTGTTAAAAAGGAGAGGCTGCCTGGATCTTTATTTTAAAGACCCTTGCGCCCTTCGGTCTAAACGTAGACTTTGATCTGAAGCCATTCTTGTGATTATTGTGACTTTGCCATTGTAATTGTTTGTAAGCTTGTGTAGTCAAATTAATCTATGATCGTATGCTATCCATTTTTTGTTTGTATGCTGTTCTTTGTATGGCATTTTAATATTTGATTATTAACCAATGATATTAGGCCACTCTTGGCCATGATTACAGACACCTGTGTCTTTTGACACTATATAAACGAGGCATCCCGCAGTGTTTGTGATTACACCCTGATGAAGACAGCTTGGCTGTCGAAACATTGGTAATTCAATTTTTGCATCTGAGCTCCTAGAGTGTGCGTCTCTCTTTTATTTTATTTTCATGTGGTTCCGGAACTGACATGGCCAGTCATTTTTAGCATACACATTTCAACAACATGCTGGTTAATGTTGAATAAAAAAACGGTGATATAAGAAGAAAAAGAGTCAAGAGTTCAAGACTGTACATACCGGTGTTGAGGGGAAACAAACTACTTATCCCATACAGCATTGAGGTATGTGTCGTCCAGTCACAGAGCAGATGCAAGTCACGTGATCTGCTGTCAGCTGCCGTTATGTATTCGCTCGCAGATCATGTGGCTTGTATCTGCTCTATGATTGGACAATACAACCCGCAAGGCTCACTACATCAACATACGAACGGTCTTGCAATCTTGGGGAGAAAATAGAATGAAAATAGAATGTTGCACAGTAATATCGCTATCGCTAATATTTATTATCACAACGGGTTCCAAGCATTGAGGATCCACTTCCTGGAAATGCTTGTCGGTGCCCTATCATCCTCCTCATGTTCACTCATTTCCCCATTCACCTTCAAGTTGCTGTATAAGGGGAAATAAAAACAACACCTGCTAGCTTGATATACCACTGGGGTATTTATGTGGTTCTTACTGAATTAAATGTATTGTTTAGATGTGTGTGAGTTGATGACAACTCCAGGCAGTGCTACAGCTTGTTTGTATCAAACTGCACAGACAAGGGCTGCGTTTCAAACACGTAAAAGACACATCCTCCTCCATTTACCCTCGCCTTATGCCCTTGGGGGAATCCCAGCAGCCATATTTGTCGTCGGTCCAAACAATTAGCCAAGCAAGGGAAGTTGGCAACGTAAGCCCCTTAGCCCTTGTTTGTGATCAAGTGCACAATTTCTGTTCACTCCGGGGCCTGAAACACCCAATAACTCAATTTGTGATGATTGTATTACATCCGCTCAGAAAAGTCAGACAAAACTTAAAACCAACATTAATATGGAGAAGTCAACATACAAGTGTAAGTAAAAACGAATGTAAATAAGTTATGCTACTAATGCGTATGACGGCACAAACACGTATCGTAAAAGTAAGGATGTTTTAGTGCATACAACTTTCCCGGACATGATCATTTCTGATTTACCAGATATTGTCGAATGGCTAGTACTCGATGTCTGCGGATGCATTGTCTTCCAGCCAATATATGAAATACAATCATAATTGACTGTAGCGCATATAAAACACACACAGCAGCTATGTGTGGTTCCATGATGACTGAAAACACAACCGTGGGACGAACGAGTGACGAATCTCCGGGCAAGGAATTTATTCCTCCCCCACCCATTGCCTGGCAAGTGTCAATTCGTCATACTTCATGATACGTCTTCTGAACTGTCCACTTAATTTGAGGGCTGAGGGGAGAGGGTGTGTCTTTCACTTGTTTGGAACACAGCCAAGTAGGGAATTCAAGAAGTGATGTTTCTGTGGATGCTCCAGATGACCTTATTACACCATCATAATGAACTCAATTCAGCGAGGAGAACTTCTACGGGGCAAAAAGTATATATTTGTCAAGCGACCTCTTGATTTGACTTCCAAATGCAGTATCTGAGACCTGCATTTATAGTATTGACTGATGACCTATTTAGCTATCACTACATCACTGTTTCTTGACTAGACACATATTTCCATGCGCCCTCTTCCTCTCTCTCTAGAACACATCCACGCTCACACACATGTACACACGTGCATTCAGGCATTCTTACTCTCGCTCTCTGTCTATCACCAACACACACAGACACACACACCCGCATTCATACGCATTCACACTACCTCATGAAAAAAGGAAGTTGTAGAGAATATAAAGAACATACTTTGATCTAACTAGGCGGTCCAGCTGACATACTGTATCTTTGGAACAGAAAGAAGGGTAAGAGATATATTCTCTGTTCTCTATTACATAGTGATAACTTAATAATTCTGCAACAAATGAGTGAAATATTTTTTTAAGTAACAGCTTAAGAGAGCAATAGTGGAGCGATGCAGATGAGCATATCTATTTCCCTGTCAGTTAAGTATTTTACATATCATGGTAGTACCACTTTCATGCATAAGCATGAATAAACGATGTATAGTTTACATTCTATTCATAAATGAGTATTTTCAAATGTATACTATTACTTATAAGCAGTTATAATGATTTATTGATGACTACTACAAAGCTTAACCAAGATCATTAATTAATTGTTGGAGATTGACAAAGATGCTGTAAGGAACTGAGGCAGAAGAACGTTGATATTCGAGGATCTGTATAACAGATAGATAGGAGGGTTGTTCCACAAATAGAGAGACATTTGTGTCCCTTTGATATTTTAATTAATTTGAACATAGGCCACATGGAAAATTCAATAAATATATATATTTTTTAATATGAATAATGACTTGCTGAAGTGCCAAAATGTATAATTTTGACATGCCCCTCTGTGCATCCTCTGTGACTTCTAGGAAGATTTTTAACCACTTAACACCAGACCTTTTCCAGGTTTTTCACCATTACTGTAAAGCCCTAGTTGTGTTATTGCTTTGACAAAGTCATTTCTGAAGAGTATTATATAATTCATGTGATTAGATGAATCACTAATCACATAAAAATAAATATTCTTAAGAATCCTGTCCCTCAATTTAAGGTCAACCTTGTTACGTGAACTGGCCTCCCTTTTTAATATGGTGCAACTTTAAAAATAAAAAGCTGGTTCTACTCTTTTTGGCCATTTTGTGGTGGAAAACTGAGCACGTCGAGCGTAACACGTCAACCCTGTTACCCATAGATAGACGGGCTAGAAATGTTTTAATGATTCAATTTTGGGAGGAATGGACAGCTATTTCAATACATCCTCTGTACAGACCATGAACTACACTGTGGGAAATGGTTCTGGGTCGGCCTCTTGCGGCTTGATGGAGATCTCCGCCCACCCATTCTTCACCGTAACCTACTCCCTGGTCTTCCTGGTGGGCGTGGTTCTCAACGGCTTCACGGTGCGGGTCTACTTCTGCCGAGCCCAGCGCCACCAATCCAGCGTGACAGTATATATGCAGAACCTGGCCGCGGCAGACTTCTTCCTCAGCCTGTGTCTGCCTCTCCGCATTGCCAACTACGCCACCCACAACTCGACCATCATGCGCCACGTGTACTGCAACTTTGGAGCCACGGCCTTCTACCTCAACATGTACGCCAGCATCCTCTTCATGGACTACATCGCAGCCAACAGGTATTTATTGATAACTGACAAGTCCATGTCTGTCAGCCTGTATGCCATGGATTTGGTTGTTCTGTCTGATAGCACAGGCAAGAGGTTCTATAAAGAGGGAAATAGCAGTGGAAAAAATTCATGAGAATGCCCCTGCTAGCCAGCATAAATGGTTGAGACATTTTCCCATTCTTTACAACAGATACTGTAGGTGTTGTGTATATATAATCTTTATCCATTACATTTTTGGGACTGTAAAAGAGAAAAGGCCAGCTGACCCTATCAAATTCCTTTCTCATGTCCAGTGACAAAACTACAGCAATCTTGTTTGATTTGTATATGTAAATCAAGTTGAATAGTCTTCTTGTGATGCTGCGTAAGTGTCGTCAGTGCTAGCTACCTTTCAAATGTATCTTTTTTTGTTGTTGCAAATTTCACCTTCAAAAGGTGCACATTTCACTGACACCATTCAGGTTGGCAGCCATGTTCATGAATACAACATCAGTAAGACTCAGTAATGAGTCAGTTCTCAATTCCTCTTACCCCTGCTAAGCCATCCTACTGCCTACAGGTACCTGAAGATCGTCCGTCCTCTGGAGACCCACACCCTGCAAACGGTGCGTGCTGCCCACTACATCTCCATGGCAACCTGGCTCACCCTTCTGGCCTCATCATCTGCGTACCTGACCGTATCCCTCCTCACCACTTGGGGTGCAGATCTCATCCCTGGTACCATAGGCTGCGACTCCTCCAAAGCACCCAGCTTCTACTGCTCTACAAGATAATCCACAGTTTCTCGGCCGCCATCTTCCTCTTTGTTCTGTTTTCCCTCGTCTTCTTCTACTGGGGCACCATCCTCAGGCTGCGACAGGCGCAGCTGAACCAGCAGAAACATCTTTCCTGTGGATCCGGAAGGAACCTCAGCCGCTCCAAGAGAAACATGCTAGTTCTGGTCACTGTGTTCTGCGTGTGCTTTGTGCCGTACCACCTGGTGCGCCTGCCCTACGCCTTCATCCGGCCCTTCTTGCACAGGTGTTACTGGCATCAGGCCTTCTACTACATGAAGGAGCTGGCAGTGCTGCTGTCAGTCCTCAATGCCTGCCTGGACCCACTCATCTACTTCATCTTCTGTAAGACCTTCAGGGCCCAGCTGGGCATGCAGAGGCGTCTTAGTATAACAATGGCACAGCCAGACAGTACAGCTCCACCGCCAGGAGCTAGGAGAATTAGCCAGGGGAACCTGACCACCCTGCCATGCACCCAGACAAGGACTTCGTTCAGCATGTCGAGACGGGCCAGTGTAATTTAGGACACACCGCACTTCCCTCCTCTGTTCTATCTACTAGAAATTATTTGAACTTTGTATTGGGGAAAAAAAGATAAACTGCCTAGAATGTCAATACTTGTTTTGTAGGCTAAAATGTGCTAATTTGATGTCTCTACTCAATACAGAATATGACATGGGTTACCTATGGGCATCCTTTGGTATAGATAGAACATACATTTGCCTATTTGCCTTGTACTGCTATTTTGCCCTGTTGAGAGCCTAGACCTCAGACTTAAATTTTCCTGAAAAACTCAGACGACAGCTTGACCTGACTGACTATATGTAACCTGTGGTTTACCTTAGTGATTTAGACGGGAAAATATATTGTTTGGCCTTGTTTCTGTCCCCAACCTCTCTATTCAACCTACCTGCACACACACTCTTAATAAATGGCTCTAGTATTGTTGTTGACAAAAGTACAGTATTAATCATTGTGCGTTCAATCAATCAAACCATGGCAACACGTACAGCCAGATAAAACACCAGGGTTAGTGTCTGTGCACTTCGTGTCTTATGTATTTATATCAAGCTCCAATAAATGATACACATTAGAAATGAGTACCTGTCATAATTTCCATGTGTGATCAAAAGCACAGATTAGGGAACAGAAATGACACTTCTCTATGGAGCACATGTTATTTCTGTGCATCAGTTCCTGTAGCAGATACAGACCGCCGAAACCCACCACAGAATTTCATGTCCTCAAAATGTAAAACCTTAAAAGCATAACATAATATAGCTAAAAGCTTTTTTGTTTTTGTGTGGTATGAGGAAGGCTTTTTTACAAGAGGAAGTCCAACATACAGAATGCCAAAACAATATTGTAGCAAATAAACCTAAAAATAAAATATGCAATTAAAGTGCATCCTCTTTTAAAGCGTTAGATTACACCTCAGTTTCTAATGCTAAATAGACGTGTCAAATAGGACATTTCAACAAAAAATAGGATTGTTTCAATCTACTGTACAAATGGTGAGATACTATCAAGCAAACGTAATCCTTGGGTATAATGGGATAAAAAAATATATTTTTTAAATGGTTAGATTGTTTACAAATTGGTGAGATTCAGAATGGAAATCTTTTTCTGGCTTCCTTTTACCGGTCAATGACTGTCTAGGATGTGTCTTCTGGGTATATACGCTAAAGAAGTTGAACGTGAAACTCATAGTGTTCACCACTTCCTGTAATCTCATTTTAAACAGACAGTGACTTCGGTGACTCAGCTGAAAACCAACAAACAGACACAACGGAGGAGTGACATTTTAGAGTAAGGTTCTCATTATTTATTTTTTTAAACAAGGTTCATAGGTGTTGTACTAAGATCACTGCAGTACACTTGTTTATGTTTTGCTGGCTGGTCTCAGTTTTCTAAACAAATCAAATTTGTATGAATTAACCACATGTGGATTTTTTTTTTCAGTCAAAGGTGCATGTTGTGTTAGACTATCTACTCCCCAATTGATGATGACGCTTCCCACAAACTCCACCGATGACACCCTCCCTCAGTGTGTTGTCAATGACCAGATGGAGCCTTTCAGCGTGCTCTACATCCTGGTCTTTCTCACCAGCATAGCTGCCAACCTGGTGGCTCTGTGGGTGTTCATACACAGCTACAATGACAAGAAGAGCATCAATGTCTACCTGGTCAATCTCCTGACCGCTGACCTCCTGCTCACCCTGGCCCTGCCCTTCAAGGTGGCCAAAGACCTGGGTGTGGCACCCTGGGGCTTCATGGTCTTCCACTGCCAGGTGAGCGCCGTGGTAGTCTACATCAGCATGTATGTGTCCATCTTCTTCCTCACCTTCGTCAGCATTGACTGCTACATGCAGATCAGGTATTATTATGGTTTTGAAACTGTCTTTTGAACTTATTTTAATGTTGTACTATTGTTAATTATTGTGTAAGGATTATTAGCATTTTTTGGGGTTAAATGTTTTGCTGGAATTAGAGGCACTTTAAACAGTGATTGATTGATTTATTGATTGATTGACCAGCCAGAGCTCCAGACTGTTCCGTATACAAGAAGTGGGCTTCGCCAGGCTGATGTCAGTGACGGTGTGGCTACTTGTGCTCCTCATCATGGTGCCCAACATGGCCCTGCCCATCCAGGACGTCCCAGAGAGGAAGTTCCTGAGCTGCTCCAAGCTGAAGCAGGAGGTGGGACTCCACTGGCACGGCCTCTCAGTCTTCCTCTGTACCTTCCTGTTCCTCAACACGTCCACGGCTGTCCTCGTCTCCAACGGTCTGGTGCTAAAGAGGTTGCTGGCGAGCAGGAATGACCCTGAACAGTGGCGCCATGCTCGCCGTGCAACCGTCAATGTTACGGTGGTGACGGCAGCGTACGTGGTGTGCTTCGTGCCATACCACGTGGTACGGACGCCCTATACGCTGGCACAGACCGAGGTCATCACTCCAGACTGCCAGACCAAGAGGCACCTCTTCCTGGCCAAGGAGTCCACATTACTGCTGGTGGTGCTGCATCTCTGCCTGGACCCCGTGCTCTACTACTACTTCTCCAAGGCATTCAGACAGAGCGTCAGGAAGGTGTTCACGAGTAGGAGGAGCAGACGGGATTCGAACACCATCCCAAGCCAGTGAAGACTTGAAGCTACAGCCAATAACTGCCAAGGAGTAGGAGAGAGAGAGGGGGTGACAGAGATAAAGAAACAGAGAATGACCGCCGTATGAAAAACATTTTACAAACCACTTTACAATAGTGGTTGTGGTTGTCTAGGCCTGTAGGACTAGACAAAAAATATTCTTCGCTGTGAGGTGTTTTATGCAGTGCCATGATGTTGTGATGTTATGATTGCATTGTTTTACATTTCACTGTTGCATGATCACACTGAATTAAAGTAACAGATGATTGCTTCTTTTTTCGCTAAATTCCTGCATTTCAACACATTTTGACACAGTGCAGAGAAAAATGTCTAGTTTTATAATGGTATTCTACACATTTTGTCATTAGATTAAGAGAAAATGTTTCAGTTTTAAAGCTAATTTCCTGCAATTCTACACTTTTTTTGTTATGGGGCAGGATCCCACCCCCTAAGTTTTATAGCTCATCTCATGCTTTTGTTCATATTTTGCTAGCACACGGTGTCCCTGACTAGCAAGCTAGCTAGTTAGCTAACACACAATGTCGCTCTAGCCTCTCATCTGCTGTGCTAGCGGGAGGCGGGGGCGACCGGTAGACAGTGTCCTTCTCCCACGCCTGTCTGGCATGATTTTCTCCGGTATGCAGCAGACGAGAGGTGTGGGTGACACCGTGTACTAACTAACTAAAAGTAGCACAAAGTGTTGCTAACTAGCTAGTTAGCCCCACCCTAGCTTATTAGTTAGCTAGCACATGGTGTCGCCCCAGCCTCCGGTAGACAGTGTCCTTCGCCACCTGTTGTCCCGCAGTTCTGTTAACAAAGGTGGGGACAGGTGTTTGGCAGGTGGGAGCGAATGACAGTCTACTGGTTAATAATTTTATTTCCCTTTTGACCTGCATTCAAAAGTGTTGCAAGCATGAACCTGGCCCTGCTTTTGTGCAGTGTGTCATGTGGTCAATTTAACTTCCATCAATCCAAAATCAAGCGCAATCAACTTGACATTCAGGACTCTGCTTGAAGAACACGTGAGAACATGTCTGGAGAAGGATTGGCAGGGGTGGTAGCAGAGAGAAACTGCAATTCGATTGAAGGGGAATGGGCAAACAATCAAACTTTTCTCGGCGTGATGGCAGTTCAGCCCAGCTGTAACTGGGTCAGAGACGGTAGGAGATAGTGACTGAGAAGAAAGCAAAGCAAGTACGGGCATAGCGGTACAAATAAAGGGAGAGAGGGAAAAATAAAAAACAAAGCAGGAGAGAAAGGGAGTAGGGTTTGAAGGGGAGCACGAGGAGTATGGAGGATATGAAGAAAAGGATGATTGAGGAAAGCAACAGAGTTTCCAACGTCAGAGGCAGTTCAGTGGTAGAGTGCTGAGGAGGAAGGGCAAGATAAGTTGCGAGGGGATCATGGAGGTCAAGAGGAGCTTAAAGTGATTCTGAGGTTCAGGGAGGAAGGGGGAGTTGGGGCAATGAGTCCGGTAAGGTTGACTGACGGCTGTGATAAAACAGTTGATTGGGGAAGTTGTCAATACAATAGGGTTAAGAGATGGGAGCTTGTTTGTGCTCTGTAAAGACATGGGGTGGAGGCAAAAACCTCAGAGTGAAGCAAATAGGGAACTGTACAGTGGTGTTGAGCAGCTGGACTGTTTCATTGGGGTGATAACAGGACTGCCTGTGAGTGTTATAGCACTAAAGAGGTAAGTGAAATGTTGAGAGGAAGCGTTCTAGTGAATTTTCAAAGATGGCAAGCAACAAGGGATGAAGTGAGGGTAGATAGCCCGTCTATTCTGTTACATTTCACGGACAGGATACTTCCAAATAAAGTCACCACAGGATATATGAGTTATTATGTGAGGGCTTATGTACCCAAGCCTTTAAGATGTTCTAACTGTCAGAGGTTTGGGCATGTGGCAACAGCCTGTAAAGAGAGAAAGAGGCTTGCCAGGTGTGGAGGGGAGCATGAGTATGGGAACTGTGTCAATGGTGTACAACCAAAGTGCTACAGCTGTGGGGGTGGTCATAGTGTGGTGTATGGTGGGTTTTGAGGCAATGAAGCAGGCAGTGGAGGTGCAACAAGTGAGAGAAGGGTGTCATATGGTGAGGCAGTGAGGGAGGTTCAGGTCCAGGGAGATACAGGTTCAAGGAAGAGATGGGTTGGAGCATCTAGACCAGGGATAACGGGGCAGGTGGGCAGATATCTCATATACAGTTGAAGTCGGAAGTTAACTGTACATACAAATACATATAAACTCAGCTTTTCACAATTCATTACAATTAATCCCAGTAGAAATGATCTGTCTTAGGTCAGTTAGGATCACCACTTTATTTTAAGAATGTGAAATGCCAGAATAATAGTAGAGATAATGATTTCTTTCAGCTTTTATTTCATCACATTCCCAATGGGTCAAAAGTTTACGTACACTCAATTAATATTTGGTAGCATTGCATTTAAATTGTTTAAGGACACACCGCACTGCCCTCCTTCTGGATCATGTGCCAGTACAGTTGAATCTGTTGAAAATGGCAGTTGTAAAGGAACTTCTGAATGTAATTTATTGCCACAAATTCATCGGATGCTATACACGTAAAACTGTTTTCCTTTGCTAATCTGTTTACTCTAACTATTTCTGTATATATTGTACATTGTCTATCTACTGTATATATTTTTTCCAGCATCTCTTCCACATACCTAGAAATGATTAGAACTTTGTATTGGGGGGAAAAAAATGGAACTGCCTGGAACATAAATAAATATATATTATAAAATACATATTGAGGCTAAAATTGGCTAACTAAAAATGTGATGTCTCTACTCAATACAGAATAGGAAATGGGTTACCTATGGGCTTCCTTTGGTCTAGATAGAACATTTGCCTATTTTCCTTGTACCGCTATCTTGCCCGGCTGAGAGCCTCGACCTCAGCTATCATTTTTCCTTTAATAATAAACTCAGACGACAGCTTGACCTGACTATATGTAACCTGTGGTTTACCTTAGTGATTTAGACGGAGAAATATACTGCTTGGCATTGTTTCTGTCCCCAACCTCTCTATTCAACCAACCTGCTCACTCATTGTCCTCTTAGTCAATGGCTCTAGTATTGTTTTTGACAAAAGTACAATATTAATCATTGTGCTTTCAATCAATCAAACCATGGCAACACGTACAGCCAGATAAAACACCAGGGTTAGTGTCTGTGCACTTCGTGTCTTATGTATTTATATCAAGCTCCAATAAATGATACACATTAGAAATGAGTACCTGTCATAATTTCCATGTGTGATCAAAAGCACAGATTAGGGAACAGAAATGACACTTCTCTATGGAGCACATCTTATTTCTGTGCATCAGTTCCTGTAGCAGATACAGACCGCCGAAACCCACCACAGAATTTCATGTCCTCAAAATGTAAAACCTTAAAAGCATAACATAATATAGCTAAAAGCGTTTTGTTTTTGTGTGGTATGAGGAAGGCTTTTACAAGAGGAAGTCCAACATACAGAATGCCAAAACAATATTGGAGCAAATAGTAACACCTAAATATAAAATATGCAATTGTGCATCTTTTAAAGCATTAGATTATATCTCAGTTTCTAATGCTAAATAGACCTGTCAAATAGGACATTTCAACCAAAAATAGGACTTGTTTCAATCTGCTTTACAAATGGTGAGATACTATCAAGCAAACGTATTCCTTAGGTACACTGAGATAAAAAATAAAATGAAAAATGGTTAGACTGTTTTTCAAACTACAAAATGGTGGGATTCAGAATGGAAATCTTTTTGGGCTTCCTTCTACAGGTCACTGACTGTCTAGGATGTGTCGTCTGGGTGTATACGCTAAAGAAATTGAACATGAAACTCATTGTGTTCACCACTTCCTGTAATGTCATTTTAAACAGACAGTGACTTCGGTGTCTCAGCTGAAAACCAACAAACAGACACAACGAAAGAGTGACATCTGAAGTAAGTATTATTTTTTAAACAAGGTTCATAGGTGTTGTTCTAAGATCACTGCAGTACACTTGTTTATGTTTTGCTGGCTGGCCTCAGTTTTCTAAACAAATCAAATTTGTATGACCTAACCACATGTGGATTTTTTTGTTGTCAGTGCCATGGAAATTTGTTTAATTAAGTAAAATCAACACCTAAAATAAACAATAAACAGTAACAAATAAACAAACCCCTTTAATCAGCAATCTATTAATTTCAACCTGTTGATATAAATTTAGTAAAAACTATCCTGATTTTTAACAAATCTAAAATCTTTCAAAAGTCATCAGTGTAAAAATCAAAACAAACTTTTTTCCACTCATATCCACAAAGTTTTCATTCCCCAAAGGTCAATACTGTTCAGCATGTACATTAATGATCTTCCTTCTGTCTGTACAGGGTCTGAAGTTCCAATGTATGCAGATGATACTGTGATAAATTCATGCAAATAACAAACAAACTACACAAGAACTCACTACTCACAAAGGCATATTTTTAAAAACTTGACTTCAAGTGTGTGTGGTTCGCTCACCTCTTTCTTTAAAAAAAACTCAGTTCGAGATGTGGTATCCACTCTGCTCGCTTCCTCTCAGATCAAAGGTTGGTCCATCTACTTCGTTCCCGAAGTGTGGTTTCCCTAAGATGCCAATTTTGAGGGATCCCTCGTGCACGATTTATTTACCTAGATTGTCAGGAATGGTCACAGAGTGAAGATTCACATCCCTTCCTCGTCGCCAAATGTCTTGGAAATTTCCTGTATTACCAAATCATGAGAGAGTAAACCACACACAAGTCAGAGTTATCATAACGTCCATCTCTAATTATATGAGCTTCACCATAGCCCTGTGACTCTCAGATCAATTCAGTGTCTATAAATGAATTCTCTGAGAGTGCTTACAAAACAGTTCTTAGTATCATTTATAGCCAAGACACACCCATCAAAACTCACATGACGTATAACAGATCTTAGGAACATTACACAAAGAACCTTTTACCAGAAAAAAAGAGTATCATATTGCCAGACAGCATTAGCTATAAATTATCGTTCAGTTTGCCCTCTTAGACTATGTTCTACTTCTCGTTCTTGGTACCACCACCTTACTGTGAAATGCTTACTTACAAGCCCTTAGGATCAGACCCTTTTTTTCCACTTTTTCGCCTAAAATGACATACCCAAATCTAACTGCCTGTAGCTCAGGACCTGAAGCAAGAATATGCATTTTCTTGATACCATTTCAAAAGGAAACACTTTGAAGTTTGTGGAAATGTGAAATGAATATAGGAGAATATAACACATTAGATCTGGTCAAAGCGAATACAAATAAAAAACATTTGTACCATAATTTTAGAAATGCAAGAGAAAGGCCATAATGTATTATTCCAGCCCAGGTGCAATTTTGAATTTGGCCACTAGATGGCTGCAGTGTAAGTGCAACGTTTTAGACTTATCCAAAGAACCATTGCATTTCTGTTCAACGTTTTGTATCAAGACTGCCCAAATGTGCCTAATTGGTTTATTAATAACTTTTCAAGTTCATAAATGTGCACTCTCCTCAAACAACATCATGGTATTATTTTACTGTAATAGCTACTGTAAATTGGACAGTGAAGTTATATTAACAAGAATTTAAGCTTTCTGCCAATATCAGATATGTCTATGTCCTGGGAAATGTTCTTGTTACTTACAACCTCTTGCTAATCGCATTAGCCCACGTTAGCTCAACCGTCCTGTGTGGGACCCACCGATCCTGTAGAGGTTTTAACCAACAATGCAATTCAAGAAATAGAGTTAAGAAAATATTTAATAAATAAAGGACAAAAAACACACAAAAAACAATAACAAGGCAATATATATATATAGGGACTACCGACACTGTTTCAATGAGCGGGGGAACAAGTTAGTCGACTTTTGGAGAATGACCTGGTGTCAACAAGGGCAGCAAAGAAGCCACTTCTCTCCAGGAAAAACATCAGGGATAGACTGATATTCTGCAAAAGGTACAGGGATTGGACGGCTGAGGACTGGGGTAAAGTCATTTTCTCTGACAAATCCCCTTTCCGATTGTTTGGGGCATCCGGAAAAAAGCTTGTCCGGAGAAGACAAGGAAGAAGACTACCATCAGTCCTGTGTCATGCCAACAGTAAAGCATCTTGAGACCAATCATGTGTGGGGTTGCTTCTAAGGCAAGGGAGTGGGCTCACTCACAATTTTGCCTAAGAAAATAGCCATGAATAAAGAATGGTACCAACACATCCTCCGAGAGCAACTTCTCCCAACCACCCAGGAACAGTTTGGTGATGAACAATGCATTTTCCAGCATGATGGAGCAACTAAGTGGCTCGGGGAACAAAACATTGATATTTTGGGTCCATGGCCAGGAAACTCCCAAGACCTTAATCCCATTGAGATATTGTGGTCAATCCTCAAGAGGCGGGTGGACAAACAAAAACCCACAAATTCTGACAAACTCCAAGCATTGATTTTGCAAGAATGGGCTGCCATCAGTCAGGATGTAGCCCAGAAGTTAATTGACAGCATGCCAGGGCGGATTGCAGAGGTCTTGAAAAAGAAGGGTCAACACTGCAAATATTTACTCTTTGCATCAACTTCATGTAATTGTCAATAAAAGTCTTTGACACTTATGAAATGCTTGTAATTATACTTCAGTATTCCATAGTGTCATCTGACAAAAATATCTAAAGACACTGAAGCAGCAGACTGTGAAAATTAATATTTGTGTCATTCTCAAAACTTTTGGCCACGACTGTACATGTAGGTAGGGTTTATTAAACAGTGAGTAGCAGCAGTGCAAAAACAAAGTGTGTGTGTGTGTGTGGGAGGGGGGGGGGTGTATCTATGCAAATAGTCCAGATGGCCATTTGATTAATTGGTCAGCAGTCTTATGGCTTGGGGGTAGAAGCTGTTAAGGAGCCTTTTGGTCCTTGACTTGGCACTCCGGTACCGCTTGCCGTGTGGTAGCAGAGAGAACAGTGACTGGAGTCTTTGACATTTTCTTGGGCCTTCCTCTGACATGCCTAGTATATACACTACCGTTCCAAAGTTTAGGGTCATTAGAAATGTCCTTGTTTTTAAAAGAAGAGCACTTTTTTTTGTCCATTAAAATAACATAAAATTATCAGAAATACAGTGTAGACATTGTTAATGTTGTAAATTACTATTGTTGCTGGAAACGGCAGATTTTTTATGGAATATCTACATAGGCCCATTATCAGCAACCATCACTTCTGTGTTCCAAAGCCACATTGTGTTAGCTAATCCAAGTTTATCATTTTAAAAGGATAATTGATACCTTTACAAGTCCTCAACTGCCTTACAAGTCCTCAACTGGCAGCTTCATTAAATAGTACCCGCAAAACACCAGTCTCAACGTCAACAGTGAAGAGGCGACTCCGTGATGCTGGTCTTCTAGGCAGAGTTCCTCTGACCCGTGTCTGTATTCTTTTGCCAGCATCCCAGAGTCGCCTCTTCACTTTTGACGTTGAGACTGGTGTTTTACAGGTACTCTTTAATGAAGCTGCCAGTTGAGGACTTGTGAGAAGACTGTTTCTCAAACTAGATACTCTAATGTACTTGTCCTCTTGCTCAGTTGTGCAACGGGTGGCCCTGGTGGCCCTTTGGGTGTTCCTACACAACTACAATGACAAGAAGAGCATCAATGTCTACCTGGTCAATCTCCTGACCTCCTGCTCACCCTGGCCCTGCCCTTCAAGGTGGCCAAAGACCTGGGTGTGGCGCCCTGGGGCCTCATGGTCTTCCACTGCCAGGTGAGCGCCGTGGTAATCTACATCAGCATGTATGTGTCCATCTTCTTCCTCACCTTCGTCAGCGTTGACTGCTACATGCAGATCAGGTATTATTATGGTTTTGAAACTGTCTTTTGAACTTATTTTAATGTTGTACTATTATTAATTATTGTGTAAGGAGTATTAGCATTATTTTGGTTAAATGTTTTTCTAGAATTAGAGGCACTTTAAACAGTGACTGATTGATTGATTGACCAGCCAGAGCTCCAGACTGTTCCGTATGGCACATAGGCAAAAATCTCTCAGAGTCAAGCAAATGTTCAAGGGAGAGATGGGTAGGCACATCTAGACCGGGGATTACGGGGCAGGTGGGTGGAGATATGACATGAGAAGAGGTTTGAGATTACCTCAATGTATTACTGGATGTTAGTTATGGTGGTAATACTACAATGGAATGGAATGCTCGAAGCTTGTTGGCTAATGGGCAGTAGTTCCAGCAGTTCGTTGTGGATATGCCAGCTCAGCCAGCTAAACCGACTTTGGGGTTTATCATACAGGGTATGTAGTGGTTCGTAATGGACAGAGATGTAGGGGGAGTGGATTTTAATGCCCACAACACACTCTGGGGAGGGAAACGAATAGATGGAAATAGCCAAGTGATGTAAAATCTGATTTAAATTACATTTACATTTACATTTAAGTCATTTAGCAGACGCTCTTATCCAGAGCGACTTACAAATTGGTGCATTCATCTTATGACATCCAGTGGAACAGCCACTTTACAATAGTGCATCTAAATCTTTTAAGGGGGGTGAGAAGGATTACTTTATCCTATCCTAGGTATTCCTTAAAGAGGTGGGGTTTCAGGTGTCTCCGGAAGGTGGTGATTGACTCCGCTGTCCTGGCGTCGTGAGGGAGTGTGTTCCACCATTGGGGAGCCAGAGCAGCGAACAGTTTTGACTGGGCTGAGCGGGAACTGTACTTCCTCAGTGGTAGGGAGGCGAGCAGGCCAGAGGTGGATGAACGCAGTGCCCTTGTTTGGGTGTAGGGCCTGATCAGAGCCTGGAGGTACTGAGGTGCCGTTCCCCTCACAGCTCCGTAGGCAAGCACCATGGTCTTGTAGCGGATGCGAGCTTCAACTGGAAGCCAGTGGAGAGAGCGGAGGAGCGGGGTGACGTGAGAGAACTTGGGAAGGTTGAACACCAGACGGGCTGCGGCGTTCTGGATGAGTTGTAGGGGTTTAATGGCACAGGCAGGAGCCCAGCCAACAGCGAGTTGCAGTAATCCAGACGGGAGATGACAAGTGCCTGGATTAGGACCTGCGCCGCTTCCTGTGTGAGGCAGGGTCGTACTCTGCGGATGTTGTAGAGCATGAACCTACAGGAACGGGCCACCGCCTTGATGTTAGTTGAGAACGACAGGGTGTTGTCCAGGATCACGCCAAGGTTCTTAGCGCTCTGGGAGGAGGACACAATGGAGTTGTCAACCGTGATGGCGAGATCATGGAACGGGCAGTCCTTCCCCGGGAGGAAGAGCAGCTCCGTCTTGCCGAGGTTCAGCTTGAGGTGGTGATCCGTCATCCACACTGATATGTCTGCCAGACATGCAGAGATGCGATTCGCCACCTGGTCATCAGAAGGGGGAAAGGAGAAGATTAATTGTGTGTCGTCTGCATAGCAATGATAGGAGATGAAAAATGAAAAAAATGAAAGTGAAATGAAAGACCAGGATTGATGGAGCCACAAGAAAAGAGTCTACGTTGGACCTCACTCTGGTATCTAATGCAACGGCAGGAATCTGTCTGTGGGAGGTATGGGAGGATTTGACAGTAGGGAGTGATCAAGCCTGACCTGCTGAGGAGTGACGGACTCCATCCTAGCTGGAGGGGTGCTCTCATCTTATCTGCCAACATAGACAGGGCTCTAACTCCTCTAGCTCCACAATGAAATAGGGTGCAGGCCAGGCAGCAGGCTATTAGCCAGCCTGCCAGCATAGTGGAGTCTGCCACTAGCATAGTCAGTGTAGTCAGCTCAGCTATCACCATTGAGACCGTGTCTGTGCCTCGACCTAGGTTGGGCAAAACTAAACATGGCGGTGTTCGCCTTAGCAATCTCACTAGGATAAAGACCACCTCCATTCCTGTCATTACTGAAAGAGATCATGATACCTCACATCTCAAAATAGGGCTACTTAATGTTAGATCCCTTACTTCAAAGGCAATTATAGTCAATGAACTAATCACTGATCATAATCTTGATGTGATTGGCCTGACTGAAACATGGCTTAAGCCTGATGAATTTACTGTGTTAAATGAGGCCTCACCTCCTGGCTACACTAGTGACCATATCCCCCGTGCATCCCGCAAAAGGCGGAGGTGTTGCTAACATTTACGATAGCAAATTTCAATTTAAAAAAAAAAAATGACGTTTTCGTCTTTTGAGCTTCTAGTCATGAAATCTATGCAGCCTACTCAATCACTTTTTATAGCTACTGTTTACAGGCCTCCTGGGCCATATACAGCGTTTCTCACTGAGTTCCCTGAATTCCTATCAGACCTTGTAGTCATTGCAGATAATATTCTAATCTTTGGTGACTTTAATATTCACATGGAAAAGTCCACAGACCCACTCCAAAAGGCTTTTGGAGCCATCATCGACTCAGTGGGTTTTGTCCAACATGTCTCTGGACCCACTCACTGTCACAGTCATACGCTGGACCTAGTTTTGTCCCATGGAATAAATGTTGTGGATCTTAATGTTTTTCCTCATAATCCTGGACTATCGGACCACCATTTTATTACGTTTGCAATTGCAACAAATAATCTGCTCAGACCCCAACCAAGGAACATCAAAAGTCGTGCTATAAATTCACAGACAACACAAAGATTCCTTGATGCCCTTCCAGACTCCCTCTGCCTACCCAAGGACGCCAGAGGACAAAAATCCGTTAACCACCTAACTGAGGATCTCAATTTAACCTTGCGCAATACCTAGATGCAGTTGCACCCCTAAAAACTAAAAAAATGTCTCATAAGAAACTAGCTCCCTGGTACACAGAAAATACCCGAGCTCTGAAGCAAGCTTCCAGAAAATTGGAACGGAAATGGCGCCACACCAAACTGGAAGTCTTCCGACTAGCTTGGAAGGACGGTACCGTGCAGTACCGAAGAGCCCTTACTGCTGCTCGATCGTCCTATTTTTCTAACTTAATTGAGGAAAATAAGAACAATCCGAAATTCCTTTTTGATACTGTGGCAAAGCTAACTAAAAAGCAGCATTCCCAGAGAGGATGACTTTCACTTTAGCAGTGATAAATTCATGAACTTCTTTGAGGAAAAGATTATGATTATTAGAAAGCAAATTACGGACTCCTCTTTAAACCTGCGTATTCCTCCAAACCTCAGTTGTCCTGAGTCTGCACAACTCTGCCAGGACCTAGGATCAAGAGAGACGCTCAAGTGTTTTAGTACTATATCTCTTGACACAATGATGAAAATAATCATGGCCTCTAAACCTTCAAGCTGTATACTGGACCCTATTCCAACTAAACTACTGAAAGAGCTGCTTCCTGTGCTTGGCCCTCCTATGTTGAACATAATAAACGGCTCTCTATCCACTGGATGTGTACCAAACTCACTAAAAGTGGCAGTAATAAAGCCTCTCTTGAAAAAGCCAAACCTTGACCCAGAAAATATAAAAACTATCGGCCTATATCGAATCTTCCATTCCTCTCAAAGATTTTAGAGAAGGCTGTTGCGCAGCAACTCACTGCCTTCCTGAAGACAAACAATGTATACGAAATGCTTCAGTCTGGTTTTAGACCCCATCATAGCACTGAGACGGCACTTGTGAAGGTGGTAAATGACATTTTAATGGCATCGGACCGAGGCTCTGCATCTGTCCTCGTGCTCCTAGACCTTAGTGCTGCTTTTGATACCATCGATCACCACATTCTTTTGGAGAGATTGGAAACCCAAATTGGTCTACACGGACAAGTTCTGGCCTGGTTTAGATCTTATCTGTCGGAAAGATATCAGTTTGTCTCTGTGAATGGTTTGTCCTCTGACAAATCAACTGTACATTTCGGTGTTCCTCAAGGTTCTGTTTTAGGACCACTATTGTTTTCACTATATATTTTACCTCTTGGGGATGTTATTCGAAAACATAATGTAAACTTTCACTGCTATGCGGATGACACACAGCTGTACATTTCAATGAAACATGGTGAAGCCCCAAAATTGCCCTCGCTAGAAGCATGTGTTTCAGACATAAGGAAGTGGATGGCTGCAAACTTTCTACTATTAAACTCGGACAAAACAGAGATGCTTGTTCTAGGTCCCAGAAACAAAGAGATCTTCTGTTGAATCTGACAATTAATCTTAATGGTTGTACAGTCGTCTCAAATAAAACTGTGAAGGACCTCGGCGTTACTCTGGACCCTGATCTCTCTTTTGAAGAACATATCAAGACCATTTTCGAGGACAGCTTTTTTTCCATCTACGTAACATTGCAAAAATCAGAAACTTTCTGTCCAAAATGATGCAGAAAAATTAATCCATGCTTTTGTCACTTCTAGGTTAGACTACTGCAATGCTCTATTTTCCGGCTACCCGGATAAAGCACTAAATAAACTTCAGTTAGTGCTAAATACGGCTGCTAGAATCCTGACTAGAACCAAAAAATTTTATCATATTACTCCAGTGCTAGCCTCTCTACACTGGCTTCCTGTCAAAGCAAGGGCTGATTTCAAGGTTTTACTGCTAACCTACAAAGCATTACATGGGCTTGCTCCTACCTACCTCTCTGATTTGGTCCTGCCGTACATACCTACACGTACGCTACGGTCAAGGCATGAGCCTCCTAATTGTCCCTAGAATTTCTAAGCAAACAGCTGGAGGCAGGGCTTTCTCCTATAGAGCTCCATTTTTATGGAACGGTCTGCCTACCCATGTCAGAGACGCAAACTCGGTCTCAACCTTTAAGTCTTTACTGAAGACTCATCTCTTCAGTGGGTCATATGATTGAGTGTAGTCTGGCCCAGGAGTGGGAAGGTGAACGGAAGGCTCTGGAGCAACGAACCGCCCTTGCTGTCTCTGCCTGGCCGGTTCCCCTCTTTCCACTGGGATTCTCTGCCTCTAACCCTGTTACGGGGCTGAGTCACTGGCTTGCTGGGGCTCTCTCGTGCCGTCCCCTGGGGGGGGGTGCGTCACCTGGGTGGGTTGATTCACTGTTGTGGTCGGCCTGTCTGGGTTGCCCCCCTTGGGTTGTACCGTGGCGGAGATCTTTGTGGGCTATACTCGGCCTTGTCTCAGGATGGTAAGTTGGTGGTTGAAGATATCCCTCTAGTGGTGTGGGGGATGTGCTTTGGCAAAGTGGGTGGGGTTATATCCTTCCTGTTTGGCCCTGTCAGTGGTGTCCTCGGATGGGGGCCACAGTGTCTCCCTGACCCCTCCTGTCTCAGCCTCCAGTATTTATGCTGCAGTAGTTTATGTGTCGGGGGCTAGGGTCAGTTTTGTTATATCTGGAGTACTTCTCCTGTCCTATTCGGTGTCCTGTGTGAATCTAAGTGTACGTTCTCTAATTCTCTCCTTCTCTCTTTCTTTTCTCTCTCTCGGAGGACCTGAGCCCTAGGACCATGTCCCAGGACTACCTGACATGAGGACTCCTTGCTGTCCCCAGTCCACCTGGCCATGCTCCTGCTCCAGTTTCAACTGACCTGAGCCCTAGGACCGTGCCCCAGGACTACCTGACATGAAGGCTCCTTGCTGTCCCCAGTCCACCTGACTGTGCTGCTGCTCCAGTTTCAACTGTTCTGCCCTTATTATTCGACCATGCTGGTCATTTATGAACATTTGAACATCTTGGTCATGTTCTGTTATAATCTCTACCCGGCACAGGGAAAGGGGACTGGCCACCCCACATAGCCCGGTTCCTCTCTAGGTTTCTTCCTAGGTTTGGCCTTTCTAGAGTTTTCCCTAGCCACCGTGCTTTTACACCTGCATTGTTTGCTGTTTGGGGTTTTAGGCTGGGTTTCTGTACAGCACTTTGAGATATCAGCTGATGTACGAAGGGCTATATAAATAAATTTGATTTGATTTGATTTGATCCTTATCCTT
>NW_026289967.1:0-7876 GCF_023373465.1 Oncorhynchus keta
GGGAACTCTCCAACACTCAGACATCATTTACAGATAGCCAGGGGAACACTAACACTCAGACATCATTTACAGATAGCCAGGGGAACACTTCAACACTCAGACATCATTTACAGATAGCCAGGGGCACACTCCAACACTCAAACATCATTTACAGATAGCCAGGGGAACACTCAACACTCAGACATCATTACAGATAGCCAGAGAACATCTAACACTCAGACATCATTACAGATAGCCAGGGAACACCAACACTCAGACATCGTACAGAATTAGCCAGGGGAACACTCCAACACTCAGACATCATTACAAGATAGCCAGGGAACACTCCAACACTCAGACATCATTTACAGATAGCCAGGGGAACACTCCAACACTCAGACATCATTTACAGATAGCCAGGGAACACTCCAACACTCAGACATCATTACAGATAGCCAGGGGAACACTCCAACACTCAGACATCATTTACAAATGCCAGGGGAACACTCCAACACTCAGACATCATTACAGATAGCCAGGGAACACTCCAACACTCAGACATCATTTACAGATAGCCAGGGGAACATCCAACACTCAGACATCATTTACAGATAGCCAGAACACTCCACTCAGACATCATTACAGATAATAGGGAACATAACCTCAGACAGCATCATTACAGATAGCCGAAGTACTCCAACACTCAGACATCATTACAGATAGCCGAGGGCACACTCCAACACTCACATCATTACAGATAGCCAGGGAACACTCCCGCATCATTACAGATAGCCAGGGGCACACTCCAACCTCAGACATCATTACAGATAGCCAGGGGCACATCGCCTCAGACATCATTACAGATAGCCAGGGGCACCTCCAACACTCAGACATCATTACAGATAGCTAGGGAACACTCAGACATGTTACAGATAGCCAGGAGACACTCCATCACTCAGGCATCATTACAGATAATGCAGAGGCACACTCAACACTCAGACATCATTACAGATAGCCAGGAGTGCCTCAACACTCAGACATCATTACAGATAGCCAGGGCACACTCCAACACTCAGACATCATTTACAGATAGCCAGAGGAACACTCCAACACTCAGACATCATTTACAGATAGCCAGGGAACACTCCAACACTCAGACATAATTTACAGATAGCCAGGGGAACACTCCAACACTCAGACATAATTTACAGATAGCCAGGGGAACACTCCAACACTCAGACATCATTTACAGATAGCCAGGGGAACACTCCAACACTCAGACATAATTTACAGATAGCCAGGGGAACAGATCAGAGGCAGTAGGGATGATAAGGGATGAGCTTTTGATAAGTCTGTGAATTGGACCATTTTCCTGTTCTGCTAAAGAATTTCAAATGTACTTTGGTTGTCAGGTGTAAAAAGTACATGTATGGAGTAAAAAAGTACATTATTTTCTTTAGGAATGTAGTGAAGTAAAAGTTGTCAAAAATAGAAATAGTAATGTACAGATACCCCAAAAACTACTTAAGTAGTACTTTAAAGTATTTTTACTTATGTTGGTGAGGCTCTCTGATACCCTGCTGCCCTCTGACACCCTGCTGCCCTCTGACACCCTGCTGCCCTCTGACACCCTGCTGCCCTCTGACACCCTGCTGCCCTCTGACACCCTGCTGCCCTCTGACACCCTGCTGCCCTCTGACACCCTGCTGCCCTCTGACACCCTGCTGCCCTCTGACACCCTGCTGCCCTCTGACAAGCCCTATAGGCTCTGGTCAAAAGACGTGCACTAGCCTATAGAGGGAATAAGGTGCCTTCGTGACAGCCCAGAATACGTTATGATACTCACAACAACAAAACAGACTACAAAGTCCCTCTCATACAGCTGTGGGCTGGAGGGTTTAACTGTTTCCAGAAATCAACTGACGGGTTGATTGATAGTTTCACTGAAGGTTTGTCTGTTTCTCATTCTACACAGAAGCCCATGAAGTAAGACACTGATGAGTTACCACCATCAACTGAACAACTGCTTACTCTCTCTCACACACACACACACACACACACACACACACACACACACACACACACACACACACACACACACACACACACACACACACACACACACACACACACACACACAGTCTTGATCAACCTGCCAGTGTTCTACAGTGTTCTCTACCCAGCTTCCACATGGTTGACATCAGCCAGTCCTCTCTACCCAGCCCCTACATGGTTGGCATCAGCCAGTCCTCTCTACCCAGCCTCCACATGGTTGACATCAGCCAGTCCTCTCTACCCAGCCTCCTACATGGTTGACATCAACCAGTCCTCTCTACCCAGCCTCCACATGGTTGGCATCAGCCAGTCCTCTCTACCCATCCTCTACATGGTTGGCATCAGCCAGTCCTCTCTACCCAGCCTCTACATGGTTGGCATCAGCCAGTCCTCTCTACCCAGCCTCCACATGGTTGGCATCAGCCAGTCCTCTCTACCCAGCCTCCACATGGTTGACATCAGCCAGTCCTCTCTACCCAGCCTCTACATGGTTGGCATCAGCCAGTCCTCTCTACCCAGCCTCCACATGGTTGGCATCAGCCAGTCCTCTCTACCCAGCCTCCACATGGTTGGCATCAGCCAGTCCTCTCTACCCAGCCTCTACATGGTTGGCATCAGCCAGTCCTCTCTACCCAGCCTCCACATGGTTGGCATCAGCCAGTCCTCTCTACCCAGCCTCTACATGGTTGGCATCAGCCAGTCCTCTCTACCCATCCTCTACATGGTTGGCATCAGCCAGTCAGTTTTAATACCAGAAACATATGGACTCCATTATTGTGATGTATCAGATCTTATTGTTCCACTGCATCACCAGATTTTCCCTTTCCCCTCTCTTTGGAATATGGCTCCAGTGTGTGTCAGTGTGTGTCCTTTTAAATAGCCTCTGCAGGCCAGACCTCTAGAGTCACGAACCTCTGAGATGACTGAAGACTTAGAGTTTTTATTCAGTTCTATAATTATATAGCATGTGAGTTTAAGCATGCCCTTTGTAGCTGGCACATTAAAACACCGTCTTTGAGGTCAGTTTGTGTGTGCGTGCGTGTATCAGTGTGTGTGTGTGTCTGTGTGTGTCCGTGTATGTATGTCTGTGTGTGTCAGTGTGTGTGTGTGTGTGTGTCCGTTTGAGGGCCACCAGATGAGAAAGACAAAACAGGACTTACCCACCTCAATTTCTCAGGATGACATCACTCCTACACAAAACACAGGGTGATTGGTCAGAGATTGGCCTATCAGTGTAACGGACATCAGCAGGGACAATGATGAGGCAGGGTAACATTGCCCCTAGATGCTGATCTTGTGTCAGTTCGGCATTTTCCCCACTAATGGTTAAGGTTAGGATTGGGGAGGAAGCTGATCCTGGATCTGGGCTTTCACTTTCTGCAATAGCATCCAGAAGGAAAGTGTATCTCTGGTGCTGATTATGGTTAGCATATACATATAACACAACACCCACACGTACTGTACATCTAGAGCACAGAGGCACACCCCCCTCTCACACACATGGAGCTGGTTTTATATTCGTTTTGACACTGCATGCTTTTATTGCTCACTGAGGGGTACTCAGCCTGCCTGAGAATGTGACAGCAGACAGAGACTAGGCAGACGCTAAACAACAGTCAATGTGTGTGTGTGTGTGTGTGTGTGTGTGTGTGTGTGTGTGTGTGTGTGTGTGTGTGTGTGTGTGTGTGTGTGTGTGTGTGTGTGTGTGTGTGTGTGTGTGTGTGTGTGTGTGTGTGTGTGTGTGTGTGTGTGTGTTCATGTGCAACTCATTACAACTCATTTCAACCATTGGAATCCCACAGAGAGGTAAAATACACACACACAGACATAACCCATCAACACACCGTAAGTACACACACACACACACACACCTGGAATGCAAGCAACCATCAACAGGAAGTTGCTCAGGTGCAGAAAGAGTCTGATCAATTAACTAATCAATTATTGTCTAAATAAATGGATGGATGGATCGATAAATGAATTACTAAATGAACGAACAAATTAAACAAATTAAGAAACTAATGATGGAACAATAGTATCATCTTGGGATTTGTCCCTAGTTGGGATGATCTATAATTAAGATGGGTAGCCCAACACAGACTGGATTTTGTCCCTAGTTGGGATGATCTATAATTAAGATGGGTAGCCCAACACAGACTGGATTTGTCCCTTGTTGGGATGATCTATAATTAAGATGGGTAGCCCAACACAGACTGGATTTGTCCCTAGTTGGGATGATCTATAATTAAGATGGGTAGCCCAACACAGACTGGATTGTCCTAGTTGGGATGATCTATAATTAAGATGGGTAGCCCAACAGACTGGATTTGTCCTAGTTGGGATGATCTATAATTAAGATGGGTAGCCCAACACAGACTGGTTGTCCTAGTTGGGATGATCTATAATTAAGAGATGGGATTAGCCCAACACAGACTGGATTTGTCTAGTTGGGATGATCTATAATTAAGATGGTGGCCCAACACAGACTGGACTGGATTTGTGTCCCTAGTTGGGATGATCTATAATTAAGATGGGTAGCCCAGCACAGACTGGATTTGTCTAGTTGGGATGATCTATAATTAAGATGGGTAGCCCAACACAGACTGGATTTTGTCCCTAGTTGGGATGATCTATAATTAAGATGGGTAGCCCAGCACAGACTGGATTTGTCCCCTAGTTGGGATGATCTATAATTAAGATGGGTAGCCCAACACAGACTGGATTTGTCCTAGTTGGGATGATCTATAATTAAGATGGGTAGCCCAACACAGACTGGATTTTGTCCTAGTTGGATGATCTATAATTAAGATGGGTAGCCCAACACAGACTGGATTTGTCCTAGTTGGGATGATCTATAATTAAGATGGGTAGCCCAACACAGACTGGATTTGTCCCTAGTTGGGATGATCTATAATTAAGATGGGTAGCCCAACACAGACTGGATTTGTCCCTAGTTGGGATGATCTATAATTAAGATGGGTAGCCCAACACAGACTGGATTTGTCCCTAGTTGGGATGATCTATAATTAAGATGGGTAGCCCAACACAGACTGGATTTGTCCCTAGTTGGGATGATCTATAATTAAGATGGGTAGCCCAACACAGACTGGATTTTGTCCCTAGTTGGGATGATCTATAATTAAGATGGGTAGCCCAACACAGACTGGATTTTGTCCTAGTTGGGATGATCTATAATTAAGATGGGTAGCCCAACACAGACTGGATTTGTCCCTAGTTGGGATGATCTATAATTAAGATGGGTAGCCCAACACAGACTGGATTTGTCCCTAGTTGGGATGATCTATAATTAAGATGGGTAGCCCAACACAGACTGGATTTGTCCCTAGTTGGGATGATCTATAATTAAGATGGGTAGCCCAACACAGACTGGATTTGTCCCTAGTTGGGATGATCTATAATTAAGATGGGTAGCCCAACACAGACTGGATTTTGTCCCTAGTTGGGATGATCTATAATTAAGATGGGTAGCCCAACAGACTGGATTTGTTCCTAGTTGGGATGATCTATAATTAAGATGGGTAGCCCAACACAGACTGGATTTGTCCCTAGTTGGGATGATCTATAATTAAGATGGGTAGCCCAACACAGACTGGATTTGTCCCTAGTTGGGATGATCTATAATTAAGATGGGTAGCCCAACAGACTGGATTTGTCCCTAGTTGGGATGATCTATAATTAAGATGGGTAGCCCAACAGACTGGATTTTGTCCCTAGTTGGGATGATCTATAATTAAGATGGGTAGCCCAACACAGACTGGATTTGTCCCTAGTTGGGATGATCTATAATTAAGATGGGTAGCCCAACAGACTGGATTTGTCCCTAGTTGGGATGATCTATAATTAAGATGGGTAGCCCAACAGACTGGATTTGTCCCTAGTTGGGATGATCTATAATTAAGATGGGTAGCCCAACACAGACTGGATTTTGTCCCTAGTTGGGATGATCTATAATTAAGATGGGTAGCCCAACACAGACTGGATTTTGTCCCTAGTTGGGATGATCTATAATTAAGATGGGTAGCCCAACACAGACTGGATTTTGTCCCTAGTTGGGATGATCTATAATTAAGATGGGTAGCCCAACAGACTGGATTTGTCCCTAGTTGGGATGATCTATAATTAAGATGGGTAGCCCAACACAGACTGGATTTGTCCCTAGTTGGGATGATCTATAATTAAGATGGGTAGCCCAACACAGACTGGATTTGTCCCTAGTTGGGATGATCTATAATTAAGATGGGTAGCCCAACACAGACTGGATTTTGTCCTAGTTGGGATGATCTATAATTAAGATGGGTAGCCCAACACAGACTGGATTTGTCCCTAGTTGGGATGATCTATAATTAAGATGGGTAGCCCAACACAGACTGGATTTTGTCCCTAGTTGGGATGATCTATAATTAAGATGGGTAGCCCAACACAGACTGGATTTGTCCCTAGTTGGGATGATCTATAATTAAGATGGGTAGCCCAACACAGACTGGATTTGTCCCTAGTTGGGATGATCTATAATTAAGATGGGTAGCCCAACACAGACTGGATTTGTCCCTTGTTGGGATGATCTATAATTAAGATGGGTAGCCCAACACAGACTGGATTTGTCCCTAGTTGGGATGATCTATAATTAAGATGGGTAGCCCAACACAGACTGGATTTTGTCCCTAGTTGGGATGATCTATAATTAAGATGGGTAGCCCAACACAGACTGGATTTGTTCCTAGTTGGGATGATCTATAATTAAGATGGGTAGCCCAACACAGACTGGATTTGTCCCTAGTTGGGATGATCTATAATTAAGATGGGTAGCCCAACACAGACTGGATTTGTCCCTAGTTGGGATGATCTATAATTAAGATGGGTAGCCCAACACAGACTGGATTTGTCCCTAGTTGGGATGATCTATAATTAAGATGGGTAGCCCAACACAGACTGGATTTTGTCCCTAGTTGGGATGATCTATAATTAAGATGGGTAGCCCAACACAGACTGGATTTTGTCCCTAGTTGGGATGATCTATAATTAAGATGGGTAGCCCAACACAGACTGGATTTGTCCCTAGTTGGGATGATCTATAATTAAGATGGGTAGCCCAGCACAGACTGGATTTGTCCCTAGTTGGGATGATCTATAATTAAGATGGGTAGCCCAACACAGACTGGATTTGTCCCTAGTTGGGATGATCTATAATTAAGATGGGTAGCCCAACACAGACTGGATTTGTCCCTAGTTGGGATGATCTATAATTAAGATGGGTAGCCCAACACAGACTGGATTTTGTCCCTAGTTGGGATGATCTATAATTAAGATGGGTAGCCCAACACAGACTGGATTTTGTCCCTAGTTGGGATGATCTATAATTAAGATGGGTAGCCCAACACAGACTGGATTTGTCCCTAGTTGGGATGATCTATAATTAAGATGGGTAGCCCAACACAGACTGGATTTTGTCCCTAGTTGGGATGATCTATAATTAAGATGGGTAGCCCAACAGACTGGATTTTGTCCCTAGTTGGGATGATCTATAATTAAGATGGGTAGCCCAACACAGACTGAGTTTGTCCCTAGTTGGGATGATCTATAATTAAGATGGGTAGCCCAACACAGACTGGATTTGTCCCTAGTTGGGATGATCTATAATTAAGATGGGTAGCCCAACACAGACTGGATTTGTCCCTAGTTGGGATGATCTATAATTAAGATGGGTAGCCCACACAGACTGGATTTGTCCTAGTTGGGATGATCTATAATTAAGATGGGTAGCCCAACACAGACTGGATTTGTCCCTAGTTGGGATGATCTATAATTAAGATGGGTAGCCCAA
>NW_026289968.1:0-5206 GCF_023373465.1 Oncorhynchus keta
AGGGGAACACTCCAACACTCAGACATAATTTACAGATAGCCAGGGAACACTCCAACACTCAGACATCATTTACAGATAGCCAGGGGAACACTCCAACACCCAGACATAATTTACAGATAGCCAGAACACTCCAACACTCAGACATCATTTACAGATAGCCAGGGGAACATAACACTCAGACATCATTTACAGATAGCCAGAGACACTCCAACACTCAGACATAATTTACAGATAGCCAGAACACTCCAACACTCAGACATCATTTACAGATAGCCAGAACACTCCAACACTCAGAAATCATTTACAGATAGCCAGGGAACACTCCAACAGCATTTACAGATAGCCAGGGAACACTCCAACACTCAGACATAATTTACAGATAGCCAGGGAACACTCCAACACTCAGAAATATTTACAGATAGCCAGGGGGCACACTCCAACACTCAGAAATAATTTACAGATAGCCAGGGAACACTCCAACACTCAGCATTTACAGATAGCCAGGGAACACTCCAACACTCAGACATCATTTACAGATAGCCAGGGAACACTCAACACTCAGACATAATTTACAGATAGCCAGGGGAACAGTCAGAGGCAGTAGGGATGGGGATGAGCTTTTGATAAGTCTGTGAATTGGACCATTTCCTGTTCTGCTAAAAATTTCAAATATTACTTTGGTTGTCAGGTGTAAAAGTACACATGTATGGAGTAAAAGTACATTATTTTCTTTAGGAATGTAGTGAAGTAAAAGTTGTCAAAAATAGAATAGTAATGTACAGATACCCCAAAAACTACTTAAGTAGTACTTTAAAGTATTTTTACTTATGTTGGTGAGGCTCTCTGATGCCCTGCTGCCCTCTGACCCTGCTGCCCCTGCTGCCCTCTGACACCCTGCTGCCCTCTGACACCCTGCTGCCCTCTGACACCCTGCTGCCCTCTGACACCCTGCTGCCCTCTGACACCCTGCTGCCCTCTGACACCCTGCTGCCCTCTGACACCCTGCTGCCCTCTGACACCCTGCTGCCCTCTGACACCCTGCTGCCCTCTGACACCCTGCTGCCCTCTGACACCCTGCTGCCCTCTGACACCCTGCTGCCCTCTGACACCCTGCTGCCCTCTGACACGCTGCCCTCTGACAAGCCCTATAGGCTCTGGTCAAAAGACGTGCACTAGCCTATAGAGGGAATAAGGTGCCTTCGTGACAGCCCAGAATACGTTATGATACTCACAACAACAAAACAGACTACAAAGTCCCTCTCATACAGCTGTGGGCTGGAGGGTTTAACTGTTTCCAGAAATCAACTGACGGGTTGATTGATAGTTTCACTGAAGGTTTGTCTGTTTCTCATTCTACACAGAAGCCCATGAAGTAAGACACTGATGAGTTACACACCATCAACTGAACAACTGCTTACTCTCTCTCACACACACACACACACACACACACACACACACACACACACACACACACACACACACACACACACACACACACACACACACACACACACACACACACACACACACACAGTCTTGATCAACCTGCCAGTGTTCTACAGTGTTCTCTACCCAACCTCCACATGGTTGGCATCAATGATCCTCTCTACCCAGCCTCCACATGGTTGGCATCAGCCAGTCCTCTCTACCCAGCCTCCACATGGTTGACATCAGCCAGTCCCTCTACCCAGCCTCCACATGGTTGGCATCCTTGATCCTCTCTACCCAGCCTCACATGGTTGGCATCAGCCAGTCTCTGCCCAGCCTCATGGTTGGCATCAGCCAGTCCTCTCTACCCAGCCTCCACATGGTTGGCATCAGCCAGTCCTCTCTGCAGCCTCCACATGGTTGACATCAGCCAGTCCTCTCTACCCAGCCTCCCACATGGTTTGCGTCAGCCAGTCCTCTCTACCCAGACTCTACATGGTTGGCATCAGCCAGTCCTCTCTACCCAGCCTCCACATGGTTGGCATCAGCCATCCTCTCTACCCAGCCTCCACATGGTTGGCATCAGCCAGTCCTCTCTACCCAGCCTCCACATGGTTGACATCAGCCAGTCCTCTCTACCCAGCCTCCACATGGTTGGCATCAGCCAGTCCTCTCTACCCAGCCTCCACATGGTTGGCATCAGCCAGTCCTCTCTACCCAGCCTCCACATGGTTGACATCAGCCAGTCCTCTCTACCCAGCCTCCACATGGTTTGCATCAGCCAGTCCTCTCTACCCAGACTCTACATGGTTGGCATCAGCCAGTCCTCTCTACCCAGCCTCCACATGGTTGGCATCAGCCAGATCTCTCTACCAAGCCTCAACATGGTTGGCATCAGCCAGTCCTCTCTACCCAGCCTCCACATGGTTGGCATCAGCCAGTCCTCTCTACCCAGCCTCCACATGGTTGACATCAGCCAGTCCTCTCTACCCAGCCTCCACATGGTTTGCATCAGCCAGTCCTCTCTACCCAGACTCTACATGGTTGGCATCAGCCAGTCCTCTCTACCCAGCCTCCACATGGTTGGCATCAGCCAGTCCTCTCTACCCAGCCTCCACATGGTTGGCATCAGCCAGTCCTCTCTACCCAGCCTCCACATGGTTGGCATCAGCCAGTCCTCTCTACCCAGCCTCCACATGGTTGGCATCAGCCAGTCCTCTCTACCCAGCCTCCACATGGTTGACATCAGCCAGTCCTCTCTACCCAGCCTCCACATGGTTGGCATCAGCCAGTCCTCTCTACCCAGCCTCCACATGGTTGGCATCAGCCAGTCCTCTCTACCCAGCCTCCACATGGTTGACATCAGCCAGTCCTCTCTACCCAGCCTCCACATGGTTTGCATCAGCCAGTCCTCTCTACCCAGACTCTACATGGTTGGCATCAGCCAGTCCTCTCTACCCAGCCTCCACATGGTTGGCATCAGCCAGATCTCTCTACCAAGCCTCAACATGGTTGGCATCAGCCAGTCCTCTCTACCCAGCCTCCACATGGTTGGCATCAGCCAGTCCTCTCTACCCAGCCTCCACATGGTTGACATCAGCCAGTCCTCTCTACCCAGCCTCCACATGGTTTGCATCAGCCAGTCCTCTCTACCCAGACTCTACATGGTTGGCATCAGCCAGTCCTCTCTACCCAGCCTCCACATGGTTGGCATCAGCCAGTCCTCTCTACCCAGCCTCCACATGGTTTGGCATCATCAGCCAGTCCTCTCTACCCAGCCTCCACATGGTTGACATCAGCCGATCCTCTCTACCCAGCCTCCACATGGTTTGCATCAGACTCTACAGTCCTCTCTACCCAGCCTCCACATGGTTGGCATCAGCCAGTCCTCTCTACCCAGCCTCCACATGGTTGGCATCAATGCCAGTCTCTCTACCCAGCCTCCCACATGGTTGGCATCAGCCATCCTCTCCTACCCAGCCTCCACATGGTTGGCATCAGCCAGTCCTCTCTACCCAGCCTCCACATGGTTGGCATCAGCCAGCCAGTCCTCTCTACCCAGCCTCCACATGGTTGGGCAGCCTCCACATGGTTGGCATCAGCCAGTCTCTCTACCCATCCTCTACATGGTTGGCATCAGCCAGTCCTCTCTACCCAGCCTCTACATGGTTGGCATCAGCCAGTCCTCTCTACCCAGCCTCTCATGATTTGGCATCCCAGCCCAGCCTCACATGGTTGACATCAGCCAGTCCTCTCTACCCATCCTCTACATGGTTGGCATCAGCCAGTCCTCTCTCTAACCAGCCTCTACATGGTTGGCATCAGCCAGTCCTCTCCATCCCAGCCTCTACATGGTTGGCATCAGCCAGTCCTCTCTACCCATCCTCTACATGGTTGGCATCAGCCAGTCAGTTTTAATACCAGAAACATATGGACTCCATTATTGTGATGTATCAGATCTTATTGTTCCACTGCATCACCAGATTTTTTCCCTTTCCCCTCTCTTTGGAATATGGCTCCAGTGTGTGTCAGTGTGTGTCCTTTTAAATAGCCTCTGCAGGCAGACCTCTAGAGTCACGAACCTCTGAGATGACTGAAGACTTAGAGTTTTATTCAGTTCTATAATTATATAGCATGTGTGTTTAAGCATGCCCTTTGTAGCTGGCACATTAAAACACCGTCTTTGAGGACAGTTTGTGTGTGCGTGCGTGTATCAGTGTGTGTGTGTCTGTGTGTGTCCGTGTATGTATGTCTGTGTGTGTCAGTGTGTGTGTGTGTGTGTGTGTCCGTTTGAGGGCCACCAGATGAGAAAGACAAAACAGGACTTACCCACCTCAATTTCTCAGGGATGACATCACTCCTACCCAAAAGCAGGGTGATTGGTCAGAGATTGGCCTATCAGTGTAACGGACATCAGCGGGGACAATGATGGGAGCAGGGTAACATTGCCCCTAGATGCTGATCTTGTGTCAGTTCGGCATTTTCCCCACTAATGGTTAAGGTTAGGATTGGGGAGGGGAAGCTGATCCTGGATCTGGGCTTTCACTTTCTGCAATAGCATCCAGAAGGAAGAGTGTATCTCTGTGGTGCTGATTATAGTTAGCATATACATATAACACAACACCCACACGTACTGTACATCTGAGAGCACAGAGGCACACCCCTCTCACACATGGGAGCTGGTTTTATATTCGTTTTGACACTGCATGCTTTTATTGCTCACTGAGAGGTACTCCAGCCTGCCTGAGAATGTGACAGCAGATGAAGACTAGGCAGAGTGCTAAACAGCAGTCAATGTGTGTGTGTGTGTGTGTGTGTGTGTGTGTGTGTGTGTGTGTGTGTGTGTGTGTGTGTGTGTGTGTGTGTGTGTGTGTGTGTGTGTGTGTGTGTGTGTGTGTGTGTGTGTGTGTGTGTGTGTGTGTGTGTGTGTGTGTGTGAACTGTGTTTTCATTTACAACTCATTACAACCATTGGAATCCATAGAGAGGTAAAATACACACACACAGACACTGTACATCAACACACCGTAAAGTACACACACACACACACAACCTGGAGTGACGAAGCAGCCATCAACAGGAGGTTGCTCAGGTGCAGAAAGAGTCCTGATCAATTAACTAATCAATTATTGTCTAAATAAATGGATGGATGGATCGATAAATGAATTACTAAATGAACGAACAAATTAAACAAATTAAGAAACTAATGATGGAACAATAGTATCATCTTGGGATTTGTCCCTAGTTGGGATGATCTATAATTAAGATGGGTAGCCCAA
>NW_026289969.1:0-36447 GCF_023373465.1 Oncorhynchus keta
CAGAGGGGGTCTATAACAGCCAATCATAGTTATAGAGAGCAGAGGGGGGTCTATAACAGCCAATCATAGTTATAGAGAGCAGAGGGGGGTCTATAACAGCCAATCATAGTTATAGAGAGCAGAGGGGGGTCTATAACAGCCAATCATAGTTATAGAGAGCAGAGGGGGGTCTATAACAGCCAATCATAGTTATAGAGAGCAGAGGGGGGTCTATAACAGCCAATCATAGTTATAGAGAGTAGAGGGGGTCTATAAATACAATCATAGTTATAGAGAGTAGAGGGGGTCTATAACAGCCAATCATAGTTATAGAGAGCAGAGGGGGGTCTATAACAGCCAATCATAGTTATAGAGAGCAGAGGGGGGTCTATAACAGCCAATCATAGTTATAGAGAGCAGAGGGGGGTCTATAACAGCCAATCATAGTTATAGAGAGCAGAGGGGGGTCTATAACAGCCAATCATAGTTATAGAGAGCAGAGGGGGGTCTATAACAGCCAATCATAGTTATAGAGAGCAGAGGGGGGTCTATAACAGCCAATCATAGTTATAGAGAGCAGAGGGGGGTCTATAACAGCCAATCATAGTTATAGAGAGCAGAGGGGGGTCTATAACAGCCAATCATAGTTATAGAGAGCAGAGGGGGGTCTATAACAGCCAATCATAGTTATAGAGAGCAGAGGGGGGTCTATAACAGCCAATCATAGTTATAGAGAGCCAATCAGCAGGGGGTCTATAACAGCCAATCACAGTTATAGAGAGCAGAGGGGGGTAATCTGATTATAGAGAGAGCAGAGGGGGTCTATAAGCCAATCACAGTTATAGAGAGCAGAGGGGTCTATAACAGCCAATCATAGTTATAGAGAGCAGAGGGGGTCTATAACAGCCAATCATAGTTATAGAGAGCAGAGGGGGCCAATCTATAACAGCCAATCATAGTTATAGAGAGAGAGCCAGAGGGGTCTATAACAGCCAATCATAGTTATAGAGAGTAGAGGGGGTCTATAACAGCCAATCATAGTTATAGAGAGCAGAGGGGGGTCTATAACAGCCAATCATAGTTATAGAGAGCAGAGGGGGGTCTATAACAGCCAATCATAGTTATAGAGAGCAGAGGGGGTCTATAACAGCCAATCATAGGTATAGAGAGCAGAGGGGGTCTATAACACAATCATAGTTATAGAGAGCAGAGGGGCCTGGCCAATCATAGTTATAGAGAGCAGAGGGGGGTCTATAACAGCCAATCATAGTTATAGAGAGCAGAGGGGGGTCTATAACAGCCAATCATAGTTATAGAGAGCAGAGGGGGGTCTATAACAGCCAATCATAGTTATAGAGAGCAGAGGGGGGTCTATAACAGCCAATCATAGTTATAGAGAGCAGAGGGGGGTCTATAACAGCCAATCACAGTTATAGAGAGCAGAGGGGTCTATAACAGCCAATCATAGTTATAGAGAGCAGAGGGTCTATAACAGCCAATCACATAGTTATAGAGAGCAGAGGGGGTCTATAACAGCCAATCACATAGTTATAGAGAGCAGAGGGGGTCTATAACAGCCAATCATAGTTATAGAGGCAGAGGGGGTCTATAACAGACAATCATAGTTATAGAGAGCAGAGGGGGTCTATAACAGCCAATCATAGTTATAGAGAGCAGAGAGGGGGTCTATAACAGCCAATCATAGTTATAGAGGGGGCTCCATACAGCCAATCATAGTTATAGAGGGGGGTCTATAAGAGCCAATCATAGTTATAGAGCAGAGGGGGTCTATAACAGCCAATCATAGTTATAGAGAGCAGAGGGGTCTATAAACAGCCAATCATAGTTATAGAGAGCAGAGGGGTCTATAACAGCCAATCATAGTTATAGAGAGCAGAGGGGGTCTATAACGGCCAATCATAGTTATAGAGAGACCATTTGAAGCTTGAAGATTCAAAACAAGATATTCCAACTGTTTCCAAATAGTTTCATACTTTACCACACTTACAGGGAATTTAGTCTTTACATATATAGCCACACCCCACACCTTCTTAACTCAATCAGTGTGATACACATTGTAACCATTTACAAATATCATATTTATATATGATCAAGAACAGACTTGCTGAGCCAGGTTTAAAGAAAGCACAATCAGTTGATTTAGCCCAAAATCCTAACCCTATCAATTTTTGACAACAGGCTGCATATGTTTAAATGAAAATACCAAAACCAGATCTAGATTTACGATCAGGGGTTTGGAGACATTGCATATCAGGGCCAGTGTAAGGTTTGCACATTACCCGATGTCTACAAAAGAAGAATAACTTGGTACTTACTGTTTAATAACCTTGCACTTTTTAAGAAACCTACTGCAGCGAATTTCCAGACAATACAAAACAGTCATTTAAAAACCATTAGACTTTAGTGACATAAGTTTGTGCTGTTCACATCATGCCACAAATACGCCGGGGACTTGGACAAGTGGACCGAGTGGAAAATGGTGAGTTCCCAGAGAAAAAATGTCTAATGGACAGAGAGCACATTGTCAGATGTACTCCCCAGCAACAATGAGTTCAGTAAAGTCAGTGCATAAAGAATTATCACTTAAAAATGGTCATTTCTCTAAGAGATGTAAGAAATAGAGGCCAAGGAAAGGTAAGAGGAGAGAGGGACTGTGTGTATATATGAGTCAGTATGTGAGCGTGTGTGTATAGACAGAGTGTGTGTGACATCATTCTGTTGTGAATTTCTACCCCATGCCAGTGTTTGCTGAACCATGCTAGGCCCCAGCATGGAAGATGGCATTGAATGAGGAAGCAGCATGGGTAATATATAACAGTGTGTGTTGGCAGGGTTAGAGGAGCTGGCCTTGAGGCTCTGGTGAATACAGCCTGTTTCCATTTAAGTGCTGCGTTGCTGCAGCCTGTGACATTTAGCTTGTCTGGGGAGTGGGCATAGTCTTTACCGATCGCTCTCTCGCCCTCTCCCTCTCTCTCTCTCAATTCAATTAAAGTCAATTCGCTTTATTGGAATGACTGTACAAAGTACATATTGCCAAAGCTTATTTTGGAAATTTACAATATAAAATAGATAAAAATGAGAATTAAACTTGTCAACGGGACAACAATAACCAAGGGTCAAAATAACATTGAACAATAACAATAATCATACAGTAGAGGACATGTGCAGGTTGATCGATCTGTCGTGACACTGTCCTCATCTTATGGCTGGCAGCAATTTAGTGCACTGCCAACCCACAGCTCTCTGCGTCCTCCCCAACAGGACAGGTAGCCTATCCTCATCAGAGAGCTCTTCAATGTAGTGCTCTGCCAACCCACAGCTCTCTGCGTCCTCCCCAACAGGACGGGATAGACTACCCTCATCAGAGAGGTCTTCAATGTAGTGCTCTGGGCCAACCCACAGCTCTCTGCGTCCTCCCCAACAGGACGGTAGCCTGTCCTCATCAGAGAGGTCTTCAATGGTGCTCTGCCAACCCACAGCCTCTGCGTCCTCCCAACAGGACGGGTAGCCTATCCTCATCAGAGGTCTTCAATGTAGTGCTCTGCCAACCCACAGCTCTCTGCGTCCTCCCCAACAGGACGGGTAGCCTATCCTCATCAGAGAGGTCTTCAATGTAGTGCTCTGCCAACCCACAGCTCTCTGCGTCCTCCCCCAACAGGACGGGATAGCCTATCCTCATCAGAGAGGTCTTCAATGTAGTGCTCTGCCAACCCACAGCTCTCTGCGCCCCCCCAACAGGACGGGTAGCCTATCCTCATCAGAGAGGTCTTCAATGTAGTGCTCTGCCAACCCACAGCTCTCTGCGTCCTCCCAACAGGACGGATAGACTACCCTCATCAGAGAGGTCTTCAATGTAGTGCTCTGCCAACCCACAGCTCTCTGCGTCCTCCCCAACAGGACGGGTAGCCTATCCTCATCAGAGAGGTCTTCACAGCTCTCTGTAGTGCTCTGCCAACCCACAGCTCTCTGCGTCCTCCCCCAACAGGACGGGTAGCCTATCCTCATCAGAGAGGTCTTCAATGTAGTGCTCTGCCAACCCACAGCTCTCTCGTCCTCCCCAACAGGACGGATAGACTACCCTCATCAGAGAGGTCTTCAATGTAGTGCTCTGCCAACCCACAGCTCTCTGCGTCCTCCCCCAACAGGACGGGTAGCCTATCCTCATCAGAGAGGTCTTCAAAGTAGTGCTCTGCCAACCCACAGCTCTCTGCGTCCTCCCCCAACAGGACGGATAGACTACCCTCATCAGAGAGGTCTTCAATGTAGTGCTCTGCCAACTCACAGCTCTCTGCGTCCTCCCCCAACAGGACGGGTAGCCTATCCTCATCAGAGAGGTCTTCAATGTAGTGCGCTGCCAACCCACAGCTCTCTGGGTCCTCCCCCAACAGCCTTTCCTCTACAGGGAGCCAGGTTCTGCTGTGGTGCAGTGGTTGAACAGCCTTTCCTCTACAGGGAGCCAGGTTCTGCTGTGGTGCAGTGGTTGAACAGCCTTTCCTCTACAGGGAGCCAGGTTCTGCTGTGGTGCAGTGGTTGAACAGCCTTTCCTCTACAGGGAGCCAGGTTCTGCTGTGGTGCAGTGGTTGAACAGCCTTTCCTCTACAGGGAGCCAGGTTCTGCTGTGGTGCAGTGGTTGAACAGCCTTTCCTCTACAGGGAGCCAGGTTTTCCTGTGTCTACCATTCTCCATGGCAAGGCTGTGCTTACTGAGCCTGTAGTTTGTCAAGGTTTTTCTAAGGTTTTGATCAGTAACCATGGTCAAATATTTAGCCACGGTGTACTGTCGATTTAGAGCCAGATAGCAATGCATTTTGCTTTGTGTTTGTGCTTGTGTTTCCCAATAAGCAATGTAGTTTTGTTTTGACTGTGTTGTAATTTGGTTTATTCTGATTGATTGGATGTTCTGGTCCTGAGGCTTCAGTGTGTTAGTAGAACAGGTTTGTGAACTCAGCCCCAGGACCAGCTGGATGAGGGGACTGAGGCTTCAGTGTGTTAGTAGAACAGGTTAGTGAACTCAGCCCCAGGACCAGCTGGATGAGGGGACTGAGGCTTCAGTGTGTTAGTAGAACAGGTTAGTGAACTCAGGACCAGCTGGATGAGGGGACTGAGGCTTCAGTGTGTTAGTAGAATAGGTTTGTGAACTCAGCCCCAGGACCAGCTGGGTGAGGGGACTCTGGGGTGCAGGGTTTCTTGTTTTGCAAGTGGACCCCACAACTCACTGCCATAATGTGCAATTGGTTCAATGACATTCAATTAGTTTTAGCCAAATTGTAATAGGTATTTCAATTTCAATTAGCTTTTTAAACCTCTTGAGACTCTAGGGGCAGTATTTCATTTTTGGCTCAAAAAACGTTCCTGTTTTAAACAAGATATTTTGTCACAAAAAGATGCTTGGCTATGCATATAATTGACAGCTTTGGAAAGAAAACACTCTGAGGTTTCCAAAACTGCAAAGATATTATCTGTGAGTTCCACAGAAGTGATGCTACAGGCGAAACCAAGATGAAACTTCAAACAGGAAGTGAGGCAAATTTTTGAGGCGCTGTTTTCCAATGTCTCCTTATATGGCTGTGAATGCGCCCTGAACGAGCCTACACGTTCTGCCGTTTCCCCAAGGTGTCTGCAGCATTGTGACGTATTTGTAGGCATATCATTGGAAGATTGGCCATAAGAGACTACATTTACCAGGTGTCCGCCCGGTGTCCTTTGTCGAAATTGCTGCGTAAGCTCCAAGCTGCACGCATTCATCCATGTGATTCATTTACATTTACATTTAAGTCATTTAGCAGACGCTCTTATCCAGAGCGACTTACAAATTGGTGCATTCACCTTATGACATCCAGTGGAACAGCCACTTTACAATAGTGCATCTAAATCTTTTAGGGGGGGGGGGGGGTGAGAAGGATTACTTATCCTATCCTAGGTATTCCTTAAAGAGGTGGGGTTTCAGGTGTCTCCGGAAGGTGGTGATTGACTCCGCTGTCCTGGCGTCGTGAGGGAGTTTGTTCCACCATTGGGGGGGCCAGAGCAGCGAACAGTTTTGACTGGGCTGAGCGGGAACTGTACTTCCTCAGTGGTAGGGAGGCGAGCAGGCCAGAGGTGGATGAACGCAGTGCCCTTGTTTGGGTGTAGGGCCTGATCAGAGCCTGGAGGTACTGAGGTGCCGTTCCCCTCACAGCTCCGTAGGCAAGCAGCATGGTCTTGTAGCGGATGCGAGCTTCAACTGGAATCCAGTGGAGAGAGCGGAGGAGCGGGGTGACGTGAGAGAACTTGGGAAGGTTGAACACCAGACGGGCTGTGGCGTTTTGGATGAGTTGTAGGGGTTTAATGGCACAGGCAGGGAGCCCAGCCAACAGCGAGTTGCAGTAATCCAGACGGGAGATAACAAGTGCCTGGATTAGGACCTGCGCCGCTTCCTGTGTGAGGCAGGGTCGTACTCTGCGGATGTTGTAGAGCATGAACCTACAGGAACGGGCCACCGCCTTGATGTTAGTTGAGAACGACAGGGTGTTGTCCAGGATCACGCCAAGGTTCTTAGCGCTCTGGAAGGAGGACACAATGGAGTTGGCAACCGTGATGGCGAGATCATGGAACGGGCAGTCCTTCCCGGGAGGAAGAGCAGCTCCGTCTTGCCGAGGTTCAGCTTGAGGTGGTGATCCTTCATCCACACTGATATGTCTGCCAGACATGCAGAGATGCGATTCGCCACCTGGTCATCAGAAGGGGGAAAGGAGAAGATTAATTGTGTGTCTTCTGCATAGCAATGATAGGAGAGACCATGTGAGGTTATGACAGAGCCAAGTGACTTGGTGTATAGCGAGAATAGGAGAGGGCCTAGAACAGAGCCCTGGGGGACACCAGTGGTGAGAGCGCGTGGTGAGGAGACAGATTCTCGCCACGCCACCTGGTAGGAGCGACCTGTCAGGTAGGACGCAATCCAAGCGTGGGCCGCGCCGGAGATGCCCAACTCGGAGAGGGTGGAGAGGAGGATCTGATGGTTCACAGTATAGAAGGCAGCCGATAGGTCTAGAAGGATGAGAGCAGAGGAGAGAGAGTTAGCTTTAGCAGTGCGGAGCGCCTCCGTGATACAGAGAAGAGCAGTCTCAGTTGAATGACTAGTCTTGAAACCTGACTGATTTGGATCAAGAAGGTCATTCTGAGAGAGATAGCGGGAGAGCTGGCCAAGGACGGCACGTTCAAGAGTTTTGGAGAGAAAAGAAAGAAGGGATACTGGTCTGTAGTTGTTCACATCGGAGGGATCGAGTGTAGGTTTTTTCAGAAGGGGTGCAACTCTCGCTCTCTTGAAGACGGAAGGGACGTAGCCAGCGGTCAGGGATGAGTTGATGAGCGAGGTGAGGTAAGGGAGAAGGTCTCCGGAAATGGTCTGGAGAAGAGAGGAGGGGATAGGGTCAAGCGGGCAGGTTGTTGGGCGGCCGGCCGTCACAAGACGCGAGATTTCATCTGGAGAGAGAGTGGAGAAAGAGGTCAGAGCACAGGGTAGGGCAGTGTGAGCAGAACCAGCGGTGTCGTTTTGACTTAGCAAACGAGGATCGGATGTCGTCGACCTTCTTTTCAAAATGGTTGACGAAGTCATCTGCAGAGAGGGAGGAGGGGGGGAGGGGGAGGAGGATTCAGGAGGGAGGAGAAGGTGGCAAAGAGCTTCCTAGGGTTAGAGGCAGATGCTTGGAATTTAGAGTGGTAGAAAGTGGCTTTAGCAGCAGAGACAGAGGAGGAAAATGTAGAGAGGAGGGAGTGAAAGGATGCCAGGTCCGCAGGGAGGCGAGTTTTCCTCCATTTCCGCTCGGCTGCCCGGAGCCCTGTTCTGTGAGCTCGCAAGGAGGGGAGAGAGGAGACTTCCACGAACTATATATCATCGAAGAGATATGTGAAAAACACCTTGAGGATTGATTCTAAACAACGTTTACCATGTTTCAGTCGATATTATGGAGTTAATTTGAAAAAAAGTTTGCCGTTTTGATGACTGAATTTTTGTTTTTTTTGGTAGCCAAACGTGACGCAGAAAACGGAGCGATTTCTCCTAAACAAATAATCTTTCAGGAAAAACTGAACATTTGCTATCTAACTGAGAGTCTCCTCATTGAAAACATCTGAAGTTCTTCAAAGGTAAATGCTTTTATTTGAATCCTTTTCTGGTTTTTGTGAAAATGTTGCCTGCTGAATGCTAACGCTAAATGCTACGCTAGCTATCAATACTGTTACACAAATGCTTGTTTTGCTATGGTTGAGAAGCATATTTTTGAAAATCTGAGATGACAGTGTTGTTAACAAAAGGCTAAGCTTGAGAGCTAGCATATTGATTTAATTTCATTTGCGATTTTCATGAATAGTTAACGTTGCGTTATGGTAATGGGCTTGAGGCTGTAGTCACGATTCCGGATCCGGGATGCCTCGACGCAAGAAGTTAAATAATTTTGTTATTTTCTTACCATTTTTAATGCTGCACGTATTGCCAGTATACATTGATTTAATTATGTGTTATGTTTTACCCCCTACACCACTTTCAAAAACTTTGTAGAACAGTCCTGTACGCCAAATAGAATCAAATGCTTTTTGGAAGTCGATGAAGCAAGCGTGTATGTTGGTATTATTTTGGTGGACGTGTTTATATATCAGGGTGTGTAGGGTGTAAATATGATCACAGCTCCGTAGGCAAGCACCATGGTCTTGTAGCGGATGCGAGCTTCAACTGGAAGCCAGTGGAGAGAGCGGAGGAGCGGGGTGACGTGAGACAGCCCATTATCAGCCTGAAAACGTCATCCTGGTACGTTTTTGAAAAAAAGGTGTCACAGTAGTTGATGTTTTTCTCAATACAGTGGGTTCAATGGGAAACGATGAGAGTTACAGGGTTGACGATTATGTCAATACATTGCAGTCAATGGAAAAAGACTGTCACAGTTTTGATGCCTAAGTGGGCTTGACAATCTATTACTAGCTTGTTCAACATCTCTTTCGTATCGTCTGAGATCCCTAAAGATTGGAAAGCTCCCGCGGTCACCCCCCTCTTCAAAAGGGGAGACACTCTAGACCCAACCTGCTGCAGACTATATCTATCTTACCCTGTCTTTCTAAGGTCTTCAAAAGCCAAGTTAAACAAAGAGATCACCGACCATTTCAAATCCCACCTCACCTTCTCCGCTATGCAATCTGGTTTCCGAGCTGGTCATGGGTGCCCCTCAGCCACGCTCAAGGTCCTAAATGATATCATAACCGCAATCGATAAATGACAATACTGTGCGTGTGTGTGTACCGTCGTGGGTGTGTGCTCATAGTTTTGTGTGTCATGGTTTACGCGTTTAAAAAATGTTGAGTTGCAAGGAACAATATTTGCAGACTAGCTTTTCAGTCAGACGCATAGTTGTCTCCAGAGTGGGTGGATGATGGGTAGTAGAAATCCAGACAGACTGTAACTAACACTATGGTCTCTCTCTCTTACTACAGGACAGCTTACCTTTAGCCTGGGAGAGACTTAACTTATAACTGCGGTCTTGAAGTTGGTATTCAAACCACAAATTCTTTCTGATGAGAAATCGTTTCTCTAGTTCTCTCTCTCTGCCCCCTCTCTCTCTCTCGCTCCGTCTCTCTCTCTCTGCCCCCGTCTCTCTCTCTCTCTCTCGCTCGCTCTCTCTCTCGCTGCCCCTCTCTCTCTCTCGCTCCCTCTCTCTCTCGCTGCCCCCCCTCTCTCTCTCTCTCTGCCCTCCCTCTCTCTCTCTCTCTCGCTCCCTCTCTCTCTCGCTGCACCCCCTCTCTCTCGCTCCCTCTCCCTCTCTCTGCCCCCTCACTCTCTCGCTCCCTCACTCTCTCTCTGCCCCCTCTCTCTCTCTCTCTCTCTCTCTCTCTCTCTCTCTCTCTCTCGCTCCCTCTCTCTCTCGCTGCCCCCCTCTCTCTCTCTCTCTCTCTGCCCCCCTCTCTCTCTCTCTCTCGCTCCCTCTCTCTCTCTCTGCCCCCTCTCTCTCTCTCGCTCCCTCTCTCTCTCTCTGCCCCCGCTCTCTCTCTCTCTCGCTCCCTCTCTCTCTCGCTGCCCCCTCTCTCTCTCTCTCTCTCTCTCTGTCCCCCTCTCTCTCTCTCTCGCTCCCTCTCTCTCTCTCGCTGCCCCCTCTCTCTCGCTCCCTCTCCCTCTCTCTCTCTAGCTCCCTCTCTCTCTCTCTCGCTCCCTCTCCCTCTCTCTCTCGCTGCCCCCCTCTCTCTCTCTCTCGCTGCCCTCCTCTCTCGCTCTCTAGCTCCCTCTCTCTCTCTCTCGCTCCCTCTCTCTCTCGCTGCCCCCTCTCTCTCTCTCTGCCCCCTCTTTCTTCCCCCTCTCTCTCTCCTCCCTCTTCTTTCGATCAGCCTTTATGCCACAGGTGATGTTCTGAACTGTAACTGCTCTCTCGTTCTAACTATCATCCCTCTCTCCTCTCCTTCACAGACAAGCCGATGGCCCGAGGCCCTCCCGGAGGAGTCTTGGGGGTGCTGGGTGGGGTCGTAGCCGCTGGGCTCCTCATCGCCATGGCCATCACTGTCTTCATGGTCTGCCGGCGGCAGCAGAAGACACGCACCAACACTGACAATGACCTGTGAGTTCCCAAGGGTGGGTGGGGCAAGTGGGTGGGGCAAGTGGGTGGGGCAAGTGGGTGTGGTAAAATAAATATATATTTGTTTGTTTAATATAAGTAATTTGAAATTATTTATACTTTTACTTTTGATACTTAAGTATATCTTTGCAATCACAATTTTATTTTGATACTTAACTATATTTAAAACCATATACGTTTAGACTGTTACACAGGTCGTTTTTTACTGGGTGACTTTCACTTTTACTTGAGTCATTTTCTATTAATGTATCTTTACTATTACTCAAGTATGAGGCATATATCTGGGGAAGGGTATAAAACAATTTCTAGAGTATGGAACTTTTCCAAGAGAACAGTGATCTCCATCATTGGGAAATGGAAAAAATATGGAACTACCCAGACTCTGCCTAGAGCTGGCCGTCCGACCAAACTGAACAACCAGGCAAGAGGACCTTGGTCAGGGAGGTGACCAAGAATCCAATGGCCACTCGGATAGAACTACAGAGTTCCTTGGCTGATATGGGAGAACCTGCCAGAAAGACAACAGACTCTCCAGCATCACCAATCTGGGTTTTACGGGAGAGTGGCCAGACAGAAGCCACACCTGAGAAAATTGCACATGACAGCACACCTGGAGTTTGCAAAAACGTACGTGAAAGACTCTGACAGCATAAGGCAAAATATTATGTGGTCTGATGAGACAGAAATGTAACTATTTGGCCTGAATGGGCACAGCCCATCACCCGTCTAACACCATCCCTACTGTGAAGCATGATGGTGGCGGCAGGGACTGGGAGACTGGTAAGGAACAATGAATGGAGCCAAATACAGACAAATCCTTGATGAGAACCTGCTTCAGAGTGCAGATTTACATTCCAACAGGACAATGACCCCAAGCATACAATAAAAGCAAATCTGAATGGCTTCAGAACAAGAACGTGAAAGTCCTTGAGTTGCCCAGTCAAAGCCCAGACTTGAATCCCACTGAAAATCTGTGGAAAGACTTGAAGATTGCTGTTCACCGCCGCTCCCCATCTGACTTAACAGAGCTTGAGAGAATATGGCATGGAAAAAAATCCGCAAATTCAGATGTGCAAAGCTGATACAGACATACCAAAGAAATCTCAAAGCTATAATGTCCTCCAAAAGTGCTTCTACAAAGTATTGACCCAGGGGTGTGAATACTTGCGTAAATGACATTTCTGTATTTTATTTTAGATAAATGTGCAAACATTTTTAAAAAATGGAAGGAGGGAGGGAGTGAGAGAGAGAGAAAACCTCTCCCAATGTTGAGAACCAATTAGTGATCAGGTCAATCATCCCGACCAACCTGGGACACTGTAAAGATGTGCCAGAGTTTCAGACTCAGCACAGAATGGACACCCCTCCCCAACAGTAGGATCCAGGTGTACCAGATGCAGAATGGACACCCCTCCCCAACAGTAGGGTCCAGGTGTACCAGATGCAGAATGGACACCCCTCCCCAACAGGAGGATCCAGGTGTACCAGATGCATGTTGGTGGCTATGGCTCCATGTATTATCCTCCATTGGAGGTCATCTGTCCTCTTATCAATAGGCAGTTTGTATAATGATCACCAACAGCCTTTTGGAGAGGCACCTGGACCAAGCACACCCGCCCACCTCGTCGATTTTACCCCTTCCAGGGAAGAGGCAATGGACACCTTTACACATATTCTGTACATGGCCTTCTTTCCCACCTCCTTGAACTCCCCAGCTCCGGGTATGACTCAGCTTGGTAAACCCACGCCTAGCAGATATGATCATAGGCTGGCTGAACCCAGAACACGGGACTTGATGGCAGTGTTATAAAAAGAGGCTCTTCAAAAGCCACATCCCTGGTGGCGTGCAGGCCTTACGGGACTTGACAAGACCCTTCCAAGTCTGCATAACAGACTCACAAAATGGAGTCAGGCCAGGCAACTCACCCCCCTCCAGCTTTAAGGAAAAGGTGCTTGTCTAAGCCCACACAGCCTCATCTCCTCATCAGTGTGTACTCTGTGTCGACCCAGTTAGAACCATCACTGTACAACAGTCTCTGGGCTGCTTGAAGCCAGAAAGCCATGATCCTAGAGGAAATGTCCACCAGGCCTTGCCCACCCTCGTGCAGTGTCAGGTACAGGGCTGCAGCTTTAATCCAGTGTTGTCCAGACCAGAAGAAATTGACATGGGTCCTCTGAAGCTCTTGTATCAGACCCTTTGGTGGCTGCAAAATCATTAGTCTGTGCCACAGGGTAGAGGCAGCAAGATTATTAGCAACCAGGACCCTTCCCCTATAAGACATCTGGGTCAGCACCCATGTCCATCTTGACAGTCTGGCACACACTTTCTCCATTACACCCTCCCAGTTATTTTTCTGAAAGACATCGAAGCCTAGAAAACCCCCCAAAGTCTTCATTCCATCTCTGCCCCACTGAAGCCCCCCTGGTAGCTGTGGAGCGGACCCAATCTGAAGCTGACCTGCCCACAGTGCTTCACTCTTTCCCAAATTGACTCTAGCTGAAGAGGCCCTCTCATACACCTTTAACCTTTTGCGTGTAGGGGGCAGTATTTTAATTTTTTGATAAAAAACGTACCCATTTGAAACTGCCTATTTCTCAGCCCCAGAAACTATAATATGCATACAATTGTCAGATTAGGACAGGAAACACTCTAAAGTTTCCAAAACTGTACAAATATTGTCTGTGAGTATAACATAACTGATATTGCAGGCCTGAGGAAAATCCAATCAGGAAGTGCCTCTTATTTTGAAACCTCTCTGTTCCTATGCATGCCTATACTCCATTTAAAAAGATATCAACCAGATTCCTTTTCTATGGCTTCTCGAAGGTGTCAACAGTCATTAGACATAGTTTCAGGCTTTATTTTGAAAAATGAGCGTGAAGGATCACATTGCGTGAGTGGATAGGTGGGGGCTCTCAGAGTGAGTTTTGCGCAACTGAGTAAAGCCGCCATTGTTCCTCCCACTGTTATTGAAAAACCTACACACTCGGTTGATATATTATTGAATATATATTTTAAAAACAACCCGAGTATTGATTATAAAAACGTATGACATGTTTCTGTGGACATTATGGACCACTCTTTCCTTTGGATTTCTGAACATAACGCGATTATTTTGGGTATAAAAACAATCTTTATGGAACAAAAGGAACATTTGTTGTGTAACTGGGAGTCTCGTGAGTGAAAACACCCAAAGATCATCAAAGGTAAACAATTTTTTGATTGCTTTTTTGATTTTCGTGACCTAGCTACTTAATGCTTAGTAACATACATAATGTTATGTTTTGCTATCGATAAACTTACACGAACGCTTGATTGCTTTCGCTGTAAAGCATAATTTCACAATCTTAGACGACAGGTGGATTAATAAAAGGCTAAGCTGTGTTTTCCTATATTGCACTTGTGATTTCATGATTATAACTATTTTTTGTAATATTATTTGACTGTGATGCTATGCTGTTCAGTGGTTGCTGATGACAATTATCCCACTACCGGGATGGGTAGCGTCAACAAGTTAAAGCGTTTGAGAGAACTCACATCTTCACCCCTAACCCCCCACATGACCCCCTGTAACCCATTACTCGTAGTGGGCAAGTCCTCCACTACCTAGGAGCCTAGCTCCACATGAACCCCTCCTTTACCCCAGCACTCTTACCGGGCACCTCAAATCAAATCAAATCAACATTGTTAGCAGATGTTAATGCGAGTATAGTGAAATGCTTGTGCTTCTAGTTCCGACAATGCAGTAATAACCAACAAGTAATCTAACTAACAATTCCAAAACTACTGTCTTATACACAGTGTAAGGGGATAAAGAATATGTACATAAGGATATATGAATGAGTGATGGTACAGAGCAGCATAGGCAAGATACAGTAGATGGTATCGAGTACAGAATATACATATGAGATGAGTATGTAAACAAAGTGGCATAGTTAAAGTGGCTAGTGAAACATGTATTATATAAGGATGCCGTCGATGATATAGAGTACAGTATATACGTATGCATATGAGATGAATAATGTAGGGTAAGTAACATTATTTAAGGTAGCATTGTTTAAAGTGGCTAGTGATATATTTACATCATTTCCCATCAATTCCCATTATTAAAGTGGCTGGAGTTGAGTCAGTGTCAGTGTCAGTGTGTTGGCAGCAGCCACTCAATGTTAGTGGTGGCTGTTTAACAGTCTGATGGCCTTGAGATAGAAGCTGTTTTTCAGTCTCTCGGTCCCTGCTTTGATGCACCTGTACTGACCTCGCCTTCTGGATGATAGCGGTGAACAGGCAGTGGCTCGGGTGGTTGATGTCCTTGATGATCTTTATGGCCTTCCTGTAACATCGGGTGGTGTAGGTGTCCTGGAGGGCAGGTAGTTTGCCCCCGGTGATGCGTTGTGCAGACCTCACTACCCTCTGGAGAGCCTTACGGTTGTGGGCGCCCCAGGATGCTCTCGATTTTGCATCTGTAGAAGTTTGTGAGTGCTTTTGGTGACCGAATTTCTTCAGCAGCATAACATTTCTGCAGCATAACATTTCCCTCTCATACAAATTGCAACTCTGTGCCCTCAAACCGGATAACTTGTTTCTCAGCAACAGGTGCTTTTGGCTGCTCTACCGCTGTCGATATGATGACCACCTGCGCCCCTCCCTCGGCCTTCTCCCTTTTCGGGCAAGCATGTCGCTTATGACCAACATTCCCACACTCAAAACACAGTTGACTACCCGTTTTAGCATAAGCCATATACAGTCTATTGTCATACTTGATTTTAAATGATAACTCTAAAGTCTGCTCCGGTGAGTCCAAAAACATAAACACCTGTCACAGAAATGTTATAACCTGTTTCAACGCCGGGTGTTTGCAACCCAACGGGACAACCTTAATTGAACTGGCGAACTTCCCAAAGCGCAATAAATTGCGCTCCAATTCCTTTTCAAACAACCGAAAGTGAGCAGTTATAATCGGAATTAGGGGATAAAGGCCATTATTGAACATGGGAGGAGAAATTCCTACTAATTTACTAGAGAACAGTTTGGATTTAAGTATAACTTTTGTATGACTGATGCCTTTAGTGAGCGGTCTAATGCTTTAATATTTAACCATTTCTGCCCTAAGAATTCATATTTGTTATATAAATAGGCCCTTTTAATTTTGTCTGGTTTGCCATTCCAAATTAAATTGAATATTTTTTGTTCATATAATTTAAAAAGCATGTCACTAGGTGTAGGCAAAACCCTAATAAAATAGGTAAACTGTGACATGTCTAAAGAGTTAATCAGGGTGATTTTTACACAAATAGACAGGTATTTTCCTTTCCATGGTAGCAAAATTTGACCTATTTTTGCCAACTTTCTATAAAAATGTATTTATTCTTAATTTTGAGATTTGTATACCGAGTATGTCCACATCTCCGTCAGACCATTTAATTGGTCAACTACACGGTAATCCAATACGTAATATAGTACACTCGTCATAATGGGTTTTAATCCAGAGATTATAGCAAAAGTGTCTAGGTCTTCAATGAGGCCGTGGAGAAATTCTGATTGTAGTTTTAAAAGAAAACATGAATCATCCGTGTACAATGTGTCACGTCCGTCGTTAGAATGAGACCAAGGCGCAGCGTTGTTCTCTTTTAATCAATGAAGCTATACAAAATAGTGCTGACAGGCAACTACTCATAGTCAAGATCCGACGAAACACAAAGTGGAAATGGCTGCCTAAATATGATCCCCAATCAGAGACAACGATAAACAGCTGTCTCTGATTGGGAACCATACCAGGCCAACATAGAAGTACAAATTCACCTTGATGACCCACCCAAGTCACCATCACGCCCCAACCAACACAGAGAAAAAACAGCTTACTATGGTCAGGGTGTGACACAATGACACTTTAGTTTTTAAGACAAGGATTTCTAATCCCTTAATATTATTGTTGTATCTAATTTTAATAGCAATGGCAATAATAAATCTACAGTGGGGAGAACAAGTATTTGATACACTGCCGATTTTGCAGGTTCTCCTACTTACAAAGCATGTAGAGGTCTGTAATTTTTATCATAGGTATTGTACCAAATATTAAGTTCTGCTTTTCTGATGTATAAAATATTTATGTCATGCAATAAAATGCAAATTAATTACTTAAAAATCATACAATGTGATTTTCTGGATTTTTGTTTTAGATTCTGTCTCTCACAGTTGAAGTGTACCTATGATACCAATTACAGACCTCTACATGCTTTGTAAGTAGGAAAACCTGCACAATCGGCAGTGTATCAAATACTTGTTCTCCCCACTGTATATGCATATAGTGGACAACATTGTTTTACTCCTCTAGATAGTTTAAAACTTTCTGAGATGTAGCCATTATTTACTATTTTACACCTAAGGTAACTTTAACCCATTTTATAAGAGATTCCCCAAAATTGAAATATTCTAGGCATTTATATATAAACTCCAGTCGTACTATAAAAGCCTTTTCAAAATCAGCTATGAAAACCAGGCCTGGTGTCCCCAATATTTCGTAGTATATTATATTGTATCGTCCATGTAAAAAACCTGTCTGATTAGGATGAATAATATCTGACAATTCTTTTAATTCTATGCGCCAAGCATTTTGCTAGGATTTTTGCATCACAACACTGAAGTGTAGGGGGTCTCCAATGTTTTAAATGGACTGGATCTTTATTTTACATTTACATTTAAGTCATTTAGCAGACGCTCTTATCCAGAGCGACTTACAAATTGGTGCATACACCTTATGACATCCAGTGGAACAGCCACTTGCATCTAAATCTTTTTTTTGGGGGAGAAGGGGGGAGGGGGAGAAGGATTACTTACCCTATTCCTTGAAGAGGTGGGGTTTCAGGTGTCTCCTCTTTATATATAGCACTTGGGTCCTGTTTCAGTAATAATGATATCAGACCTTCAAATTTTTATTTTGGATACAATAAAAATATCAAGGTCTTCCTGAGAGGCCCAGATCTTGAAATTATCAATTTTAGGTAATAAACTACAAATTAAAATGTAAAAATGTCAAATCTTTTCTGCATTTAAATCATACAGAGTTTCAATACAAGTCAGATTACTTTGAGATTTCAGAACAACAGCAGACTCAACTATTGGATTATATCTATTCGGAAAAGTAGGAATAGCAATTACATTTCTCTGGTTAGCACCATTTGGCATGTCACCACTTTCAGATACAACATGTGGAACTCTAATAGAGACCAAAGAGGAGATGGTAAAAACTGACGTACATATAATGATAATATTGTCCTCACCTCAATTTAGTTGACCAACAACCTTTCCAAAGTTTGATGACAACAGCCGGGAGCCATTTTCACCCAGGTGAATTCAGTCTTCCACAAAGTAGCCAGGCCCATTCCAGAAGGAGTCAAAATTGTCAGCGTCATACCCAAGTATGGGTATGGTCATACCCAAGTCCTACCCAAGTCCTTGGTCATACCCAAGTCCTACCCAAGTCCTTGGTCATACCCAAGTCCTACCCAAGTCCTTGGTCAGACGCATTAACCACTGGTGACCAAAGACAGCTAAAACACTCAACAAGATGGATTTGGGCTCGAGACAATTATTTGTCCTGCTAATTCCTGTGCATTCTCCAAGAAATTATAGAACCAATATGCAACATAACTGTTTTCAGAGCAGGAATATTTTTCTTGATGGTGGGCATGACTTCTGATAACTCCAATACCTTAGCTCCAGGAAAACAACGTGTACGGGTATTTCATCCACCGATGTAACCAAGGAGCTTCCTATAATAATGGTTGATGACTGTTGTCCATTTCCAGCTGGAGCCCTCAGCCCAAGCATTGCCCCATCAGGGGCTCCTCTAACTCGCCCCCCACAAATGACAGGAATAGCAGAGCCCACCTTATTCCCCGGAGATGTTGGCCGATATTGAAGGAATCTCTGATTATTTGCGTAGACTACGGAGAAATAATTTAATAACAGTCCTTTGGGCAAATCAGATGTCAATGTAGCCTACATAAACCCTACCTACCCTACCCTACCTACCCTACCCTACCCTACCTACCCTACCCTACCCTACCCTACCCTACCCTACCCTACCCTACACTACCCTACCTACCCTACCCTACCCTACCAAACCCTGCCCTGCCCTACCCTGCCCTACCCTGCCCTGCCCTGCCCTGCCCTGCCCTACCCCTGCCCTACCCTACCCTGCCCTGCCCACCTACCCTGCCCTGCCTGCCCTGCCCACCCACCCTGCCCTACCCACCCCACCCTGCCCACCCCACCCTACCCCTACCCCCTACCCCTGCCCTACCCTGCCCTGCCCCCTACCCCACCCTACCCACCCCACCCTACCCTACTCTGCCCTACCCTACCCTGCCCTACCCTACCCCCTACCCTACCCTACCCTACCCTACCCACCCTGCCCTGCCCTACCCTACCTGCCCTACCCTACCTGCCCTGCCCCCCTGCCCCACCCTACCCACCCTGCCCACCCTACCCTACCCCACCCTGCCCCTACCTGCCCTACCCTACCCACCCTACCCTACCCTACCCTACCTACCCTACCCTACCCTACCCTACCCTACCTACCCTACCCTACCCTACCCTACCCTCCCTACCCTACCCTACCTACCCTACCCTACCCTACCTATTGCAAATGTACTTTCGCATACAGCCTGTGTAAGAAAGATTAGAGGAGTTACTTTCAACTATTTAATGTTATTTAGGTAGTCTACGCAAATGAGTATATAAGATGATCAAAGATTAGAGGAGTTACTTTCAACTATTTAATGTTATTTAGGTAGTCTACGCACATGAGTATGGAAGATGATCAAAGATTAGAGGAGTTACTTTCAACTATTTAATGTTATTTAGGTAGTCTACGCAAATGAGTATAGAAGATGATCGAAGTGAAAAAAGTATCCAATTGTCATACTTGAGTAAAAGAATAATAGAAAATGACTCAAGTAAAAGTCAACGTCACCCAGAAAAATACTACTTGAGTAAAAGTCTAAAAGTATTTGGTTTTAAGTATATGTACAGTTGAAGTCGGAAGTTTATGCAGATGCAGAGTTTGCAGAGTTGCAAAGAAAAAGCTGTATCTCAGACTGGTCAATAAAAAAGAAAAGATAAAGATGGGTAAAAGAACACAGATATTGGACAGAGGAACTCAGGTCCTACGTGTGAATCGAACCCCGGCGTTGCTCTACCAACTGATATAACACAGACACTGGACAGAGGAACTCAGTTTATTACGGGTCCCACGTGTGAATCGAACCCCGGCGTTGCTCTACCAACTGATATAACACAGACACTGGACAGAGGAACTCAGTTTATTACGGGTCCTACGTGTGAATCGAACCCCGGCGTTGCTCTACCAACTGATATAACACAGACACTGGACAGAGGAACTCAGTTTATTACGGGTCCTACGTGTGAAACGAACCCCGGCGTTGCTCTACCAACTGATATAACACAGACACTGGACAGAGGAACTCAGTTTATTACGGATCCTACGTTGCTCTACCAACTGATATAACACAGACACTGGACAGAGGAACTCAGTTTATTACGGGTCCTACGTTGCTCTACCAACTGATATAACACAGACACTGGACAGAGGAACTCAGTTTATTACGGATCCTACGTTGCTCTACCAACTGATATAACACAGACACTGGACAGAGGAACTCAGTTTATTACGGATCCTACGTGTGAATCGAACCCCGGCGTTGCTCTACCAACTGATATACAGTTGAAGTCGGAAGTTCATATACACTAAGGTTGGAGTCATTAAAACTTGTTTTTCCACCATTCCACACATTTCTTTTAACAAACTATAGTTTTGGCAAGTCGGTTAGGACATCTACTTTGTGCATGAAAAATACTACTTGAGTAAAAGTCTAAAAGTATTTGGTTTTAAGTATATGTACAGTTGAAGTCGGAAGTTTATGCAGATGCAGAGTTTGCAGAGTTGCAAAGAAAAAGCTGTATCTCAGACTGGTCAATAAAAAAGAAAAGATAAAGATGGGTAAAAGAACACAGATATTGGACAGAGGAACTCAGGTCCTACGTGTGAATCGAACCCCGGCGTTGCTCTACCAACTGATATAACACAGACACTGGACAGAGGAACTCAGTTTATTACGGGTCCCACGTGTGAATCGAACCCCGGCGTTGCTCTACCAACTGATATAACACAGACACTGGACAGAGGAACTCAGTTTATTACGGGTCCTACGTGTGAATCGAACCCCGGCGTTGCTCTACCAACTGATATAACACAGACACTGGACAGAGGAACTCAGTTTATTACGGGTCCTACGTGTGAAACGAACCCCGGCGTTGCTCTACCAACTGATATAACACAGACACTGGACAGAGGAACTCAGTTTATTACGGGTCCTACGTGTGAATCGAACCCCGGCGTTGCTCTACCAACTGATATAACACAGACACTGGACAGAGGAACTCAGTTTATTACGGATCCTACGTTGCTCTACCAACTGATATAACACAGACACTGGACAGAGGAACTCAGTTTATTACGGGTCCTACGTGTGAATCGAACCCCGGCGTTGCTCTACCAACTGATATACAGTTGAAGTCGGAAGTTCATATACACTAAGGTTGGAGTCATTAAAACTTGTTTTTCCACCATTCCACACATTTCTTTTTAACAAACTATAGTTTTGGCAAGTCGGTTAGGACATCTACTTTGTGCATGAAAAATACTACTTGAGTAAAAGTCTAAAAGTATTTGGTTTTAAGTATATGTACAGTTGAAGTCGGAAGTTTATGCAGATGCAGAGTTTGCAGAGTTGCAAAGAAAAAGCTGTATCTCAGACTGGTCAATAAAAAAGAAAAGATAAAGATGGGTAAAAGAACACAGATATTGGACAGAGGAACTCAGGTCCTACGTGTGAATCGAACCCCGGCGTTGCTCTACCAACTGATATAACACAGACACTGGACAGAGGAACTCAGTTTATTACGGGTCCCACGTGTGAATCGAACCCCGGCGTTGCTCTACCAACTGATATAACACAGACACTGGACAGAGGAACTCAGTTTATTACGGGTCCTACGTGTGAATCGAACCCCGGCGTTGCTCTACCAACTGATATAACACAGACACTGGACAGAGGAACTCAGTTTATTACGGGTCCTACGTGTGAAACGAACCCCGGCGTTGCTCTACCAACTGATATAACACAGACACTGGACAGAGGAACTCAGTTTATTACGGGTCCTACGTGTGAATCGAACCCCGGCGTTGCTCTACCAACTGATATAACACAGACACTGGACAGAGGAACTCAGTTTATTACGGATCCTACGTTGCTCTACCAACTGATATAACACAGACACTGGACAGAGGAACTCAGTTTATTACGGGTCCTACGTGTGAATCGAACCCCGGCGTTGCTCTACCAACTGATATACAGTTGAAGTCGGAAGTTCATATACACTAAGGTTGGAGTCATTAAAACTTGTTTTTCCACCATTCCACACATTTCTTTTTAACAAACTATAGTTTTGGCAAGTCGGTTAGGACATCTACTTTGTGCATGACACAAGTCATTTATCCAACAATTGTTTACAGACAGATGTCACCGGTTAAATGCACTTCGGTTACTTTAAAGGAAGGAGAGGAGAGAGGTTATAGAATTATTTTTAAGCCTTGAGATAATTGAGACATGGATGGTGTGTCAGAGTGTAAATGGGCTAGACAAAAGATTGAAGTGCCTTTGAACGGGGGATGGTAGTAGTAGCCAGGCGATGGTAGTAGGTGCCAGGGGATGGTAGTAGGCCACTTGGGGCTCCCAATTGGTGTAGCGGTCTAAGTCACTGCATCTCAGTGTTCTACCGAGTCCCATAGGGCGGCACACAATTGGCCCAGCATCGTAGGGTTTGGCCGGGGTAGGCCATCATTGTAAATAAGAATTTGTTGTTCTGACTTGCCTAGTTAAAGAAAATAGGTGTCAGGTGCACCAGTTTGTGTCAAGAATGACATCGCTGCTGTTTCTTTGATGCTCAACAGTTTCCCGTGTGTGTCAAGAATGGCCCAACACCTAAAGGAAATCCAGCCAATTTAACACAACTGTGTGAAGCTTTGGAGTCAATGTTGGCCAGGATCCCAATAAAACGATTTTGACACCCCGTGGAGTCCTTGCTCTGATGAATTGAGGCTGTTCTGCGGGCTTTTCCTAATGTTTGTTATACTCAGTGTATATATTGAATATAGGAATAAAAATATTTTTAACATATAATTTTCTATGTGTAATTTTCAAAGCAATTTCAACCTAATACATAGTTCTGCCAATTATGTTGAAATTAGAATGATTGGACAACTTGTTAATCAGGTTATGACCAAAAGTATGTGGACACCTGCTCATCGAACATCTCATTCCAATATCATGGGAATTCATATTGAGTTGTTCCCCCCTTTGCTGCTATAACAGTCTCCACTCTCCTGGGAAGGCTTTCCACTAGATGTTGGAACATTGCTGCTATAACAGCCTCCACTCTTCTGGGAAGGCTTTCCACTAGATGTTGGAACATTGCTGCTATAACAGCCTCCACTCTCCTGGGAAGGCTTTCCACTAGATGTTGGAACATTGCTGCTATAACAGCCTCCACTCTTCTGGGAAGGCTTTCCACTGCGTGAGCTTCCATTCACCCACAAGTTAGTTAGTGAGGTTGGGCACTGATGTTGGGCAATTAGGCCTGGCTCACAGTCGACATTCCAATTCATCCCAAAGGTGTTCGATGGGGTTGAGGTCAGGGCTCTGTGCAGGCCAGTCAAGTTCTTCCACAACGATCTCGACAAACCATACCATTTCTGTATGGACCTCACTTTGTGCACAAAAGGCATTCTCATGTTGAAAAAGAAGGGCCTTCCCAAGTCTGGAAGCAAGGGCCAGCAGCATACCACCCTGCATTCCACTGCTGGCTTGCTTCTGAAGCTAAGCAGGGTTGTTCTGGTCAATCCCTGGAAGGGAGACCAGATGTTACTGGAAGTGGAATTGAAGGGCCAATAGGAGGCTCCCATTCCTCTGGTCTAAAATAAAAAAATCCAGATTGCCCTGTGTCGGGTGCTGTCTTTTGGATGGTATTTTTTAATGGGTGCACTCATTGTAATATCAATCCCAATCTGACCATCATGGTCACCTAATCATCCCCAGCTTACAATTGTCTCATTCATCCCCCTCCAGTAACTATTCCCAAGGTCATTGCTTTCCTGGTAAAATAAAAAACCACTGCCACAAACTTGGCAGAGGCAGTTTGGACCTCAGTAGTGAGTGTTGCAACCAAGGATCATTTTTATATGCTTCACAACTCTACGATCCCGTCCCGTGCTTTTGTGTGGCCTACCACCTCGGGGCTGAGCCGTTGATGCTTCTGGACATTTCCACTTCACAATAACAGCTGAGCGGGGCAGCTCGAGCAGGGCAGAAATGTGACAAACTGACTTTTTGGACGGTGCCATTATATGACGGTGCCACATTGAAAATCACTGAGCTCTTCAGTATGGCCGTCCTACTGCCAATGTTTCCTAACGAAATTGCATGGCTATGCCCTAGATTTTACACACAAATCAGCTGGGCTAGGCAATCTGGACCCTCTCTTTCTAAAATTATCCACCGCAATTGTTGCAACCCCTATTACTAGCTTGTTCAACCTTTCTTTCGTATCGTCTGAGATCTCCAAAGATTGGAAAGCTGCCGCGGGGGAGACACTCCAGACCCAAACTGTTACAGACCTATATCTATCCTACCCTTCCTTTCTAAGGTCTTCGAAAGCCAAGTTAACAAACAGATCACCGATCATTTTGAATCCCACCGTACCTTCTCCGCTATGCAATCTGGTTTCCGAGCTTGACATGGGTGCACCTCAGCCACGCTCAAGGTCCTAAACGATATCATAAACGCCATTGATAAAGTACAATACTGTGCAGCCATATTCATAGACCTGGCCAAGGCTTTCGACTCTGTCAATCACCACATTCTTATTGGCAGACTCAACAGCCTTGGTTTCTCAAATGATTGCCTTGCCTGGTTCACCAACTACTTCTCAGGCAGAGTTCAGTGTGTCAAATCGGAGGGCCTGTTGTCCGGACTTCTGGCAGTCTCCATGGGTGTGCCACAGGGTTCAATTCTCGGGCCGACTCTTTTCTCTGTATACATCAATGATGTTGCTCTTGCTGCTGGTGATTCTCTGATCAACCCCAACGTAGACGACACCATTCTGAAACATTTCTGGGGCTTCTTTGGACACTGTGTTAACTAACCTCCAGACAAGATTCAATGCCATACAACTCTATAACTCTTAAATGCAAGTAAAACTAAATGCATGCTCTTCAACCGATCACTGCCCTCAACTGCCCGCTCGGCCAGCATCACTACTCTGGACAGTTCTGACTTAGAATATGTGAACAATTACAAATACCTAGGTGTCTGGTTAGACTGTAAACTCTCTTTCCAGACTCACATGAAGCATCTCCAATCCAAAATTAAATCTAGAATAAGCTATTTCGCAACAAAGCATCCTTCAATCATGCTGCCAAACATACCGTTGTAAAACTGACTATCCTACCGATCCTTGACTTCGGTGATGTCATTCACTCCAGTGTTTAATTGCTAAATTGTAATTACTTCACCACTACGGCCTAATTATTGCCTTACATCCCTAATCTTACCTCATTTTCACACAAAGTATATAGATTTTTTTATATTGTGTTATCGACAGTTCGTTTGTTTATTCTATGTGTAACTCTGTTGTTGTTTGTGTCGCACTGCTTTGCTTTATCTTGGTCAGGTCGCAGTTGTAAATGAGAACTTGTTTTTAACTGGCCTACCTGGTTAAATAAAGGTGAAACACATTGTCCACCTACCTTTTTATATGCAGTGTATGTCATTTGAAGTTTACCCTAATATCAATGTTTACAACGCTGTTTTAAAACAGAGAAGAAACCTTTTTCAAATGCAAATTATTTTCCACATTGATACCGGGTCACAATACATTGACAAATGACGATGAAACAACATTGGAAGGTAACTGCTTTGGTCTGGGACACCTTGACTAGGAGAGGAGTAGGAGACACCTGGACTAGGGAGAGGAGTAGGAGACACCTGGACTAGGGAGAGGAGTAGGAGACACCTGGACTAGGGAGAGGAGTAGGAGACACCTGGACTAGGGAGAGTAGTAGGAAACACCTGGACTAGGGAGAGGAGACACCTGGACTAGGGAGAGGAGTAGGAGACACCTGGACTAGGGAGAGGAGTAGTAGACACCTGGACTAGGGAGAGTAGTAGGAAACACCTGGACTAGGGAGAGGAGACACCTGGGTTAGGGAGAGGAGTAGGAGACACCTGGACTAGGGAGAGGAGTAGGAGACACCTGGACTAGGGAGAGGAGTATGAGACACCTGGACTAGGGAGAGGAGTAGGAGACACCTGGACTAGGGAGAGTAGTAGGAGACACCTGGGTTAGGGAGAGGAGTAGGAGACACCTGGTCTAGGGAGAGGAGTATGAGACACCTGGACAAGGGAGAGGAGACACCTGGGTTAGGAGAGGAGTAGGAGACACCTGGTGTAGGGAGAGGAGTAGGAGACACCTGGACTAGGGAGAGGAGACACCTGGTCTAGGGAGAGGAGTAGGAGACACCTGGTCTAGAGAGAGGAGTAGGAGACACCTGGACTAGGGAGAGGAGACACCTGGTCTAGGGAGAGGAGTAGGAGACACCTGGTCTAGGGAGAGTAGTAGGAAACACCTGGACTAGGGAGAGGAGACACCTGGGTTAGGGAGAGGAGTAGGAGACACCTGGTCTAGGGAGAGGAGTATGAGACACCTGGACTAGGGAGAGGAGTAGGAGACACCTGGATTAGGGAGAGGAGTAGGAGACACCTGGTCTAGGGAGAGGAGTATGAGACACCTGGGTTAGGGAGAGGAGTAGGAGACACCTGGTCTAGGGAGAGGAGTTGGAGACACCTGGTCTAGGGAGAGGAGTATGAGACACCTGGGTTAGGGAGAGGAGTAGGAGACACCTGGATTAGGGAGAGGAGTAGGAGACACCTGGTCTAGGGAGAGGAGTAGGAGACACCTGGTCTAGGGAGAGGAGTAGGAGACACCTGGTCTAGGGAGAGGAGTATGAGACACCTGGTCTAGGGAGAGGAGTATGAGACACCTGGACTAGGGAGAGTAGTAGAAGACACCTGGTCTAGGGAGAGGAGTAGGAGACACCTGGTCTAGGGAGAGGAGTATGAGACACCTGGACTAGGGAGAGTAGTAGGAGACACCTGGGTTAGGGAGAGGAGTAGGAGACACCTGGGTTAGGGAGAGGAGTAGGAGACACCTGGACTAGGGAGAGGAGTAGGAGACACCTGGACTAGGGAGAGGAGTAGGAGACACCTGGACTAGGGAGAGGAGTAGGAGACACCTGGACTAGGGAGAGGAGACACCTGGGTTAGGGAGAGGAGTAGGAGACACGTGGACTAGGGAGAGGAGTATGAGACACCTGGGTTAGGGAGAGGAGTAGGAGACACCTGGACTACTGAGAAAAGTAGGAGATGCCAAGTGGGCCAAAGTTGTGTACCACAAGGTCCTGGGCCAAAGTCGTGCACTAGAGTATATAGGTAATATGATTTTATTTCAGAGCCTACACGATTGGTTGTCATTTCAGAGTCAGCCTGGGTGATTGGTTGCCAGGCGAAGCGAGGGTTGCCATGATGCTACATTCCCTTTTCCAGGTGTCCCCAGAGGCTCATGGGAAGCAAGATGGGGTGTACGGTCGCTATTGGCTCTCCTTCCTCACCAAGATAAAGAGTTTTGCAGAGCGTAAAATCTGGGTTTAGATGCACATGTGTCCTTAATCAACTCACATGATAGGATTAGGATGCGGATTTGATATTTCAGGGGGCCCCACATCCTTCACAAACATTTAATTGATTAGATTTTTAAAGGCTTTGAATATTACAGATGTAGGATCTTAATTTGTTGCAGGAAAATGCTAACTAGTAGTGTATTCAAGGTTTTAAAACGCTTCTAAAGTTTGTAATTTCCACTTTAAATTGATCAATGCCTACAAAAATGTTAAATTAATTATAATCCTTACAATAATTCACATTTTCAGTTGCTGATGGATTTTTACTGATGTGAGAAACTATTAAGAATAAAGATCCTACATCGGTAACATTACAGATGGGGAGCTTCACTCCAGTACATCCTGTTCTATGTTCGCTGCACTGAACCCAGGCCCAAACCCAGATACCACACTGAACCCAGGCCCAATACCAGATACCACACTGAACCCAGGCCCAATACCAGATACCACACTGAACCCAGGCCCAAACCCAGATACCACACTGAACCCAGGCCCAATACCAGATACCACACTGAACCCAGGCCCAATACCAGATACCACACTGAACCCAGGCCCAATACCAGATACCACACTGAACCCAGGCCTAATACCAGATACCACACTGAACCCAGATACCACACTGAACCCAGATACCACACTGAACCCAGGCCCAATACCAGATACCACACTGAACCCAGGCCCAATACCAGATACCACACTGAACCCAGGTCCAATACCAGATACCACACTGAACCCAGATACCACACTGATCCCAGGTCCAATACCAGATACCACACTGAACCCAGATACCACACTGAACCCAGGCCCAATACCAGATACCACACTGAACCCAGGCCCAATACCAGATACCACACTGAACCCAGGCCCAATACCAGATACCACACTGAACCCAGGCCCAATACCAGATACCACACTGAACCCAGGCCCAATACCAGATACCACACTGAACCCAGGCCCAATACCAGATACCACACTGAACCCAGGCCCAATACCAGATACCACTCTGAACCCAGGCCCAAACCCAGATACCACACTGAACCCAGGCCCAATACCAGATACCACACTGAACCCAGGCCCAATACCAGATACCACACTGAACCCAGGCCCAATACCAGATACCACACTGAACCCAGGCCCAATACCAGATACCACACTGAACCCAGGTCCAATACCAGATACCACACTGAACCCAGGCCCAATACCAGATACCACACTGAACCCAGGCCCAAACCCAGATACCACACTGAACCCAGGCCCAATAACAGATACCACACTGAACCCAGGCCTAATACCAGATACCACACTGAACCCAGGCCCAATACCAGAAACCACACTGAACCTAGATACCACACTGAACCCAGGTCCAATACCAGATACCACACTGAACCTAGATACCACACTGAACCCAGGTCCAATACCAGATACCACATTGAACCCAGAAACCACACTGAACCCAGATACCACACTGAACCCACGTCCAATACCAGACACCACACTGAACCCAGAAACCACACTGAACCCAGATACCACACTGAACCCACGTCCAATACCAGACACCACACTGAACCCAGAAACCACACTGAACCCAGGTCCAATACCAGATACCACACTGAACCCAGGTCCAATACCAGATACCACACTGAACCCAGGTCCAATACCAGATACCACACTGAACCCAGATACCACACTGAACCCAGGTCCAATACCAGATACCACACTGAACCCAGGTCCAATACCAGATACCACACTGAACCCAGGCCCAATACCAGATACCACACTGAACCCAGGCCCAATACCAGATACCACACTGAACCCAGGCCCAATACCAGATACCACACTGAACCCAGGTCCAATACCAGATACCACACTGAACCCAGAAACCACACTGAACCCAGGTCCAATACCAGATACCACACTGAACCCAGAAACCACACTGAACCCAGGTCCAATACCAGATACCACACTGAACCCAGAAACCACACTGAACCCAGATACCACACTGAACCCAGGCCCAATACCAGATACCACACTGAACCCAGGCCCAATACCAGATACCACACTGAACCCAGGCCCAATACCAGATACCACACTGAACCCAGGCCCAATACCAGATACCACACTGAACCCAGGCCCAAACCCAGATACCACACTGAACCCAGGCCCAATAACAGATACCACACTGAACCCAGGCCTAATACCAGATACCACACTGAACCCAGGACCAATACCAGATACCACACTGAACCCAGGCCTAATACCAGATACCACACTGAACCTAGATACCACACTGAACCCAGGTCCAATACCAGATACCACACACCACACTGAACCCAGAAACCACACTGAACCCAGATACCACACTGAACCCACATCCAATACCAGACACCACACTGAACCCAGAAACCACACTGAACCCAGAAACCACACTGAACCCAGGTCCAATACCAGAAACCACACTGAACCCAGAAACCACACTGAACCCAGAAACCACACTGAACCCAGGTCCAATACCAGATACCACACTGAACCCAGAAACCACACTGAACCTAGATACCACACTGAACCCAGGTCCAATACCAGATACCACACTGAACCCAGGTCCAATACCAGATACCACACTGAACCCAGATACCACACTGAACCCAGGTCCAATACCAGATACCACACTGAACCCAGATACCACACTGATCCCAGAAACCACACTGAACCCAGAAACCACACTGAACCCAGGTCCAATACCAGATACCACACTGAACCCAGAAACCACACTGAACCTAGATACCACACTGAACCCAGGTCCAATACCAGATACCACACTGAACCCAGGTCCAATACCAGATACCACACTGAACCCAGATACCACACTGAACCCAGGTCCAATACCAGATACCACACTGAACCCAGATACCTCACTGATCCCAGGTCCAATACCAGATACCACACTGAACCCACCTCCAATGCCAGTATCCAAGGAGTCCCATAAACGCACCACCCACACGGCCGATACCTCCTATACCTCTCAGGAATGCTTTCCAAGACAAATGAATCCCACACTCCACAACACTCACCTCTCTTTCCTGTTGCTTTCGCTTTCGTCTTTCTTCTCTGTCTCTTACTCTGCTGCTTTCTGTTTCTGTCCCCTCCGCTCCTTCTCTCAGCATCGCTGTGGCTGCGGTCGCTGATAGTTGTGTCACACAGCCTCCTCCTAGTGATTCTGTTGCACCTCCGGCAGAGCCCGATAGTGTGGTGGCCCCCGAGATGCCTGAATCTCCCACAAGGAAAGTAGAGGCACCCGTTCCCAGTGTACTCTCCACTGGCACCACCCCACCCAACTCTCCCCCGCTATGTCCCTGTATCTTGTTGCCTGCATGCAATGGTGGCCTGAAATGAATATACTTGAGCACATGATTCTAAATATGACTATCATCACTTTAAAGATGGAGTCCTTAATGGTGAATGTTCTTTTGTGTTAGGGTTAGGGTTAGGATTAAGGTTAGGGTTAGCAGGGCTGGTTAACCACTTGGTGAAGTGCAATGTTCTTTTGTGATATTACAACAGCAAAGTAGTTACTGTTGTTTCCCCTTGGTGATCTTCGCCCCACGTTAGAACAGCAGCATGGGTACTGCACATGTGTTTTAGCTTGATGTGCGATGCTCCTCAGCACTCCCCACCTCTGCTTGTCAACAAAACAATAACAAAGGCCTTGGGGTGGCGCTGTTTCTCACTACTGAGAAACATGTTTAATGGTAAATATGTGCCAATACATAGGCTACGTGTAAAGGCGTTCTTCGTTTGTTGAAAGAGAGTCGGACCGAAATGCAGCGTGGTGGTTACTCATGTCTTTAATGAAAGAATAGCGATACATGAAATAACTAAATAAATACAAAAACAACAAACGGAACGTGAAACCTAATTACAGCCTATCTGGTGAAACTACACAGAGACAGGAACAATCACCCACGAAATACACAGTGAAACCAGGCTACCTAAATACGGTTCCCAATCAGAGACAACGAGAATCACCTGACTCTGATTGAAAACCGCCTCAGGCAGCCAACCTATGCTACACCCCTACTCAGCCGCAATCCCAAAACCTACAAAACCCCCAATACGAAACACAACATTAAACCCATGTCACACCCTGGCCTGACCAAATAATAAAGAAAACACAAAATACTAAGACCAAGGCGTGACAGAACCCCCCCTAAGGTGCGGACTCCCGGATGCACCTCAAAACCATAGGGAGGGTCCGGGTGGGCGTCTGTCCATGGTGGCGGTTCCGGCTCGGGACGTGGACCCCACTCCATTAATGTCCTAGTTCCTCCCCTTCGCGTCCTGGGATAATCCACCCTCACCACCGACCATGGCCTAATAGTCCTCACCCAGAACCCCACTGAACTGAGGAGCAGCTCGTGACTGAGGGGCAGCTCGGGACTGAGGGGCAGCTCGGGACTGAGGCAGCTCGGGACTGAGGGGAAGCTCGGGACTGAGGGGAAGCTCGGGACTGAGGGGAAGCTCGGGACTGAGGGGCAGCTCGGGACTGAGGGGCAGCTCGGGACTGAGGGGCAGCTCGGGACTGAGGGGCAGCCCGGAACTGAGGGGAAGCCCAGTACTGAGAGAAGCTCAGGCAGGTAGTAGGCTCTGGTAGATCCTGGCTGGCTGGCAGATCTGGAAGATTCTGGTTGACTAGCAGATCTGGAAGATTCTGGTTGACTGGCAGATCTGGAAGAGACTGGTTGACTGGCAGATCTGGAAGAATCTGGTTGACTGGCAGATCTAGAAGATCATGGCTGACTGGCGGATCTAGCTGCTCTATGCAGACTGACAGCTCCTTGCAGACTGACAGCTCTGGCTGCTCCATGCAGGCTGACAGCTCCCTGCAGACTGACAGCTCCTTGCAGACTGACAACTCCTTGCAGACTGGCAGCTCTTTGCAGACTGACAGCTCTGGCTGCTTCATGCAGACTGACAGCTCTGGCTGCTTCATGCAGACTGACAGCTCTGACTGCTCCATGCAGGCTGACAGCACCCTGCAGACTGGCAGCTCCATGCAGACTGACAGCTCTGGCTACTTCATACAGACTGACATCTCTGGCGGCTTTATGCAGACTGACAGCTCTGGCTGCTTCATACAGACTGACATCTCTGACTGCTCCATGCAGGCTGACAGCACCCTGCAGACTGGCAGCTCTTTGCAGACTGACAGCTCTGGCTGCTTCATGCAGACTGACAGCTCTGACTGCTCCATGCAGGCTGACAGCACCCTGCAGACTGGCAGCTCCTTGCAGACTGACAGCTCCTTGCAGACTGACAGCTCCTTGCAGACCTCAACCGTAAGGCTCTCCAGAGGGTAGTGAGGTCTGCACAACGCATCACCGGGGGCAAACTACCTGCCCTCCAGGACACCTACACCACCCGATGTTACAGGAAGGCCATAAAGTTCATCAAGGACATCAACCACCCGAGCCACTGCCTGTTCACCCCGCTATCATCCAGAAGGCGAGGTCAGTACAGGTGCATCAAAGCTGGGACCGAGAGACTGAAAAACAGCTTCTATCTCAAGGCCATCAGACTGTTAAACAGCCACCACTAACATTGAGTGGCTGCTGCCAACACACTGTCATTGACACTGACCCAACTCCAGCCACTTTAATACTGGGAATTGATGGGAAATGATGTAAATATATCACTAGCCACTTTAAACAATGCTACCTTATATAATGTTACTTACCCTACATTATTCATCTCATATGCATACGTATATACTGTACTCTATATCATCGACTGCATCCTATGTAATACATGTATCACTAGCCACTTTAACAATGCCACTTTGTTTACTTTGTCTACATACTCATCTCATATGTATATACTGTACTCGATACCATCTACTGTATGCTGCCCTGTACCATCACTCATTCATATATCCTTATGTACATATTCTTTATCCCCTTACACTGTGTATAAGACAGTAGTTTTGGAATTGTTAGTTAGATTACTTGTTGGTTATCACTGCATTGTCGGAACTAGAAGCACGATTATTTCGCTACACTCGCATTAACATCTGCTAACCATGTGTATGTGACAAATAACATTTGATTTGATTTGATTTGAGACTGGCAGCTCTTTGCAGACTGACAGCTCTGGCTGCTTCATGCAGACTGACAGCACCTTGCAGACTGACAGCTCCCTGCAGACTGGCAGCTCAGGCTGCTCCGAACGGGCAGGAGGCTCCGGCAGCGCTGTAGAGGAGGAAGGCTCTGATAGCGCTGAACAGGCGGGAGACTCCGACAGCGCAGGAGAGGAGAAAGGCTCTGATAGCGCTGAACAGGCGGGAGACTCCAACAGCGCAGGAGAGGCGAGGCTTGGTGTGTGGTGCTGGCACTGGTGGTACTGGGCCGAGGACACGCACAGGAAGCCTGGTGCGGGGAGCTGCTACCGGAGGACTGGTGTGTGGAGGTGGCTCTGGATAGACCGGACCGTGCAGGCGCACTGGAGCTCTTGAGCACCGAGCCTGCCCAACCTTACCTGGCTTGATGCCCACTCTAGCCCGGCCAATAGGAAGGGCTGGTATGAACCGTACCGGGCTATGCACCCGCACTGGAAACACTGTGCACTCCATAGCATAACACGGTGCCTGCCCGGTCTCTCTAGACCACCGGTAAGCACAGGGAGTTTGCGCAGGTCTCCTACCTGGCATAGCCATACTCCCTATAAGCCCCCCCCCCAATAATTTTTTTGGGCTGCTTTTCGGGCTTCCATCCGCGTCGCCGTGCTGCCTCCTCATACCAGCGTCTCTCCGCTTTAGCCGCCTCTAGTTCCTCCTTGGGGCGGCGATATTCACCAGGCTGAGCCCAGGGTCCTTTTCCGTCCAGTTCTTCCTCCCATGTCCAATTCTCCAAGTGGTGCAGCCTCTCCCACTGCAGCTGCTTCTGTTGCCTCTCCTGTGGCTCCTGCCTGTTAACACGCTGCTCGGTCCGTGTGTGGTGGGTGATTCTGTAACAGCGTTCTTCGTTTGTTGAAAGAGAGTCGGACGGAAATGCAGCGTGGTGGTTACTCATGTCTTTAATGAAAGAGTAGTGAACGGAACGTGAAAACCTAATTACAGCCTAAATAATAAAGAAAACACAAAATACTAAGACCAAGGCGTGACACTACGATACTGGCTTTATCACAATAACAGACTGTTAGAATTCATGTAAAGTTTCTGATTGAGTTTTTTAAAATCTGCTTCAAATAAATCAGATCCACCCCCCCCCTTCAAGTCGATGAAATACAATGAGGTGAAATAGAAAGTAGAAACATTTCATTCAAATAACTTAAAGATAAAAACGTGGATGTGGGAACCAAGAATGTTCTGATCATCTCTCTCTTCTCCTCATGTCTTGCTGTGAGCATGGAGGTCTGTCTGACTAATACTGTTCTGTGAGCATGGAGGTCTGTCTGACTAATACTGTTCTGTGAGCATGGAGGTCTGTCTGACTAACACTGTTCTGTGAGCATGGAGGTCTGTCTGACTAACACTGTTCTGTGAGCATGGAGGTCTGTCTGACTAACACTGTTCTGTGAGCATGGAGGTCTGTCTGACTAACACTGTTCTGTGAGCATGGAGGTCTGTCTGACTAACACTGTTCTGTGAGCATGGAGGTCTGTCTGACTAACACTGTTCTGTGAGCATGGAGGTCTGTCTGACTAACACTGTTCTGTGAGCATGGAGGTCTGTCTGACTAACACTGTTCTGTGAGCATGGAGGTCTGTCTGACTAACACTGTTCTGTGAGCATGGAGGTCTGTCTGACTAACACTGTTCTGTGAGCATGGTAACATTATGTTGTCATTTGTCGTCTTGGTGATTGGCATGGTATAGAGATTCTGAATTAAATGATACTGTGTTCTAAATCTGTTCATTTCCCTGTTGATCGATAATTGTATTCCTGTAAGTCTGTTGCAGCTTGTTGTGAAAAAGTGAATTGTTTCACAACAAGTAAACAGAGTAATTCATGTTAATGTTCAACTAAGAAGAAGCGAAATTGGGTCAAAGTGTGATAGTTGGAAGGGATGTATAAAGTCCAGTATTAAGCAGATCTTAAAGGGGGAGTCCAGTATTTATCAGAGTTTAGAGGGGGACTCCAGTATTTAGCAGAGTTTAAAGGGGGAGTCCAGTATTTATTTATTTGTGGTCCTTCTGTGGCTCAGTTGGTAGAGCATGGCGCTTGTAACGCCAGGGTAGTGGGTTCGATTCCCGGGACCACCCATACGTAGAATGTATGCACACATGACTGTAAGTCGCTTTGGATAAAAGCGTCAGCTAAATGGCATATATTATTATATATATTATTATCAGAGTTTAGAGGGGGACTCCAGTATTAAGCAGAGTTTAAAGGGGGACACCAGTATTAAGTAGAGTTTAATGTGGGAGTCCAATATTTATCAGAGTTTAGAGGGGGACACCAGTATTAAGTAGAGTTTAATGTGGGAGTCCAATATTTATCAGAGTTTAGAGGGGGACTCCAGTATTAAGCAGAGTTTAAAGGGGGACACCAGTATTAAGTAGAGTTTAAAGGGGGACTCCAGTATTTAGCAGAGTTTAAAGGGGGACTCCAGTATTTAGCAGAGTTTAAAACTTGTTGGGGCTGTGGTTCCGAGGTGGGAACATAAATCAGCGGAAATTTCAAGTGCTCCACGTATAGTTTTTGATAAAACTCAAACTTTCATTAAAATGCACATACAATGTACTGAATTAAAGCTACACTCGTTGTGAATCTAGCTACCGAGTCAGATTTGTAAAATGCTTTTCGGTGAAAGCATGAGAAGCTATTATCTGATAGCATGTATCCCCCAAAATACTTCAACGTCACCTAACGACAGATTTTGCGATAGCCAGGGGCTACTCAAAACGCAGAAATAAAATAGAAAACATTCATTACCTTTGACGAGCTTCTTTCTTGATCTATGAACACTGTGTGAACAACGGAAAAAAATAGCG
>NW_026289970.1:0-35358 GCF_023373465.1 Oncorhynchus keta
ACCATTTGAAGCTTGAAGATTCAAAACAAGATATTCCAACTGTTTCCAAATAGTTTCATACTTTACCACACTTACAGGGAATTTAGTCTTTACATATATAGCCACACCCACACCTTTCTTAACTCAATCAGTGTGCTACACATTGTAACCATTTATACAAATATCATATTTATATATGATCAAGAACAGACTTGCTGAGCCAGGTTTAAGAAAGCACAATCAGTTGATTTAGCCCAAATCCTAACCCTATCAATTTTTGACAACAGGCTGCATATGTTTAAATGAAAAATACCAAAACCAGATCTAGATTTACGATCAGGGGTTTGGAGACATTGCATATCAGGGCCAGTGTAAGGTTTGCACATTACCTGATGTCTACAAAAGAAGAATAACTTGGTACCTCTGTTTAATAACCTTGCACTTTTTTAAGAAACCTACTGCAAGCGAATTTCCAGACAATACAAAACAGTCATTTAAAACCATTAGACTTTGGTAGTGACATAAGTTTGTGCTGTTCACATCATGCCACAAATACATCGGGACTTGGACAAGTGGACCGAGTGGAAAATGGTGAGTTCCCGCAAAAAAAATGTCTAATGGACAGGAGAGCACATTGTCAGATGTACTCCCCCAGCAACAATTCAGTTGTTCAGTAAATTCAGTGCATAAAGAATTATCACGAAAATTGTCATTTTCTCTAAGAGATGTAAGAAATAGAGGCCAAGGAAAGGTAAGAGGAGAGAGGGACTGTGTGTATATATGAGTCAGTATGTGAGTGTGTGTGTATAGACAGAGTGTGTCATCATTCTGTTGTGAATTTCTTACCCCATGCCAGTGTTTGCTGAACCATGCTAGGCCCCAGCATGGAAGATGGCATTGAATGAGGAAGCAGCATGGGTAATATAACAGTGTGTGTTGGCAGGGTTAGAGGAGCTGGCCTTGAGGCTCTGGTGAATACAGCCTGTTTCCATTTAAGTGCTGCGTTGCTGCAGCCTGTGACATTTAGCTTGTCTGGGGAGTGGGCATAGTCTTACCGATCGCTCTCTCGCCTCTCCCTTCTCTCTCTCTCTCTCAATTCAATTAAAGTCAATTCGCTTTATTGGAATGACTGTACAAAGTACATATTGCCAAAGCTTATTTTGGAAATTTACAATATAAAATAGATAAAAATTAGAATTAAACTTGTCAACGGGACAACAATAACCAAGGGTCAAAATAACATTCAACAATGACAATAATCATACAGTAGAGGACATGTGCAGGTTGATTGGTCTGTCAGACTCTGTCCCTCATCTTATGGCAGGCAGCAATGTAGTGCGCTGCCAACCCACAGCTCTCTGCGTCCTCCCCCAACAGGACGGGTAGCCTATCCTCATCAGAGAGGTCTTCAATGTAGTGCTCTGCCAACCCACAGCTCTCTGCGTCCTCCCCCAACAGGACGGATAGACTACCCTCATCAGAGAGGTCTTCAATGTAGTGCTCTGCCAACCCACAGCTCTCTGCGTCCTCCCCCAACAGGATTGATAGACTACCCTCATCAGAGGTCTTCAATGTAGTGCTCTGCCAACCCACAGCTCTCTGCGTCCTCCCCCAACAGGATGGGTAGCCTATCCTCATCAGAGAGGTCTTCAATGTAGTGCTCTGCCAACCCACAGCTCTCTGCGTCCTCCCCCAACAGGACGGGTAGCCTATCCTCATCAGAGAGGTCTTCAATGTAGTGCTCTGCCAACCCACAGCTCTCTGCGTCCTCCCCCAACAGGACGGGTAGCCTATCCTCATCAGAGAGGTCTTCAATGTAGTGCTCTGCCAACCCACAGCTCTCTGCGTCCTCCCCAACAGGACGGGTAGCCTGTCCTCATCAGAGAGCTCTTTGAAACCTTGAATAAGGGTTTCAAATATGGGAAAATGACCCTCTCTGATTGTTTTATATTTTTGACATGTTGTCAGGAAATGCAGATCCTTCTCAGGTTCTGCTGTGGTGCAGTGGTTGAACAGCCTTTCCTCTACAGGGAGCCAGGTTCTGCTGTGGTGCAGTGGTTGAACAGCCTTTCCTCTACAGGGAGCCAGGTTCTGCTGTGGTGCAGTGGTTGAACAGCCTTTCCTCTACAGGGAGCCAGGTTCTGCTGTGGTGCAGTGGTTGAACAGCCTTTCCTCTACAGGGAGCCAGGTTCTGCTGTGGTGCAGTGGTTGCACAGCCTTTCCTCTACAGGGAGCCAGGTTCTGCTGTGGTGCAGTGGTTGAACAGCCTTTCCTCTACAGGAGCCAGGTTCTGCTGTGGTGCAGTGGTTGCACAGCCTTTCCTCTACAGGGAGCCAGGTTCTGCTGTGGTGCAGTGGTTGAACAGCCTTTCCTCTACAGGGAGCCAGGTTCTGCTGTGGTGCAGTGGTTGCACAGCCTTTCCTCTACAGGGAGCCAGGTTCTGCTGTGGTGCAGTGGTTGCACAGCCTTTCCTCTACGGGGAGCCAGGTTCTGCTGTGGTGCAGTGGTTGCTCAGCCTTTCCTCTACAGGGAGCCAGGTTCTGCTGTGGTGCAGTGGTTGCACAGCCTTTCCTCTACAGGGAGCCAGGTTCTGCTGTGGTGCAGTGGTTGAACAGCCTTTCCTCTACAGGGGGCCAGGTTCTGCTGTGGTGCAGTGGTTGAACAGCCTTTCCTCTACAGGGAGCCAGGTTCTGCTGTGGTGCAGTGGTTGCACAGCCTTTCCTCTACAGGGAGCCAGGTTCTGCTGTGGTGCAGTGGTTGCTCAGCCTTTCCTCTACAGGGAGCCAGGTTCTGCTGTGGTGCAGTGGTTGCTCAGCCTTTCCTCTACAGGGAGCCAGGTTCTGCTGTGGTGCAGTGGTTGCTCAGCCTTTCCTCTACAGGGAGCCAGGTTCTGCTGTTGTGCAGTGGTTGCTCAGCCTTTCCTCTACAGGGAGCCAGGTTCTGCTGTGGTGCAGTGGTTGCTCAGCCTTTCCTCTACAGGGAGCCAGGTTCTGCTGTGGTGCAGTGGTTGAACAGCCTTTCCTCTACAGGGAGACAGGTTCTGCTGTGGTGCAGTGGTTACACAGCCTTTCCTCCACAGGGAGCCAGGTTTTCCTGTGTCTACCCTTCTCAATGGCAAGGCTGTGCTCACTGAGCCTGTACTTTGTGAAAGTTTTTCTAAGGTTTTGATCAGTAACCATGGTCAAATATTTAGCCACGGTGTACTGTCCATTTAGGGCCAGATACCACTGCATTTTGCTTTGTGTTTGTGCTTGTGTTTCCCAATAAGCAATGTAGTTTTGTTTTGACTGTGTTGTATTTTGTTTTATTCTGATTGATTGGATGTTCTGGTCCTGAGGCTTCAGTGTGTTAGTAGAACAGGTTAGTGAACTCAGCCCCAGGACCAGCTGGATGAGGGGACTCTGGGGTGCAGGGTTTCTTGTTTTGCAAGTGGACCCCACAACTCGCTGCCATAAAGTGCAATTGGTTCAATGAAATTCAATTAGTTTTAGCCAAATTGTAATAGGTATTTCAATTTCAATTAGCTTTTTAAACCTCTTGAGACTCTAGGGGCAGTATTTCATTTTTGGCTGAAAAACGTTCCCGTTTTAAACAAGATATTTTGTCACGAAAAGATGCTCGGCTATGCATATAATTGACAGCTTTGGAAAGAAAACACTCTGAGGTTTCCAAAACTGCAAAGATATTATCTGTGAGTGCCACAGAACTGATGCTACAGGCGAAACCAAGATTAAACTTCAAACAGGAAGTGAGGCAAATTTTGAGGCGCTGTTTTCCAATGTCTCCTTATATAGCTGTGAATGCGCCCTGAACGAGCCTACACATTCTGCCGTTTCCCCAAGGTGTCTGCAGCATTGTGACGTATTTGTAGGCATATCATTGGTAGATTGGCCATAAGAGACTACATTTACCAGGTGTCCGCCCGGTGTCCTTTGTCGAAATTGGTGCGTAATCTCCAAGCTGCACGCATTCATCCATGTGATTCAGGGGAGAGAGGAGACTTCCACGAACAATATATCATCGAAGAGATAATGTGAAAAACACCTTGAGGATTGATTCTAAACAACGTTTGCCATGTTTCAGTCGATATTATGGAGTTAATTTGGAAAAAGTTTGCCCGTTTGATGACTGAATTTTTGTTTTTTTGGTAGCCAAACGTGACGCAGAAAACGGAGCGATTTCTCCTAAACAAATAATCTTTCAGGAAAAACGGAACATTTGCTATCTAACTGAGAGTCTCCTCATTGAAAACATCCGAAGTTCTTCAAAGGTAAATGCTTTTATTTGAATCCTTTTCTGTTTTTTTGTGAAAATGTTGCCTGCTGAATGCTAACGCTAAAATGCTACGCTAGCTATCAATACTGTTACACAAATGCTTGTTTGCTATGGTTGAGAAGCATATTTTTTTGAAAATCTGAGATGACAGTGTTGTTAACAAAAGGCTAAGCTTGAGAGCTAGCATATTGATTTAATTTCATTTGCGATTTTCATGAATAGTTAACGTTGCGTTATGGTAATGGGCTTGAGGCTGTAGTCACGATTCCGGATCCGGATGCCTCGACGCAAGAAGTTAAATAATTATGTTATTTTCTTACTTATAACTTTGTAGAACAGTCCTGTACGCCAAATAGAATCAAATGCTTTTTGAAGTCGATGAAGCAAGCGTGTATGTTGGTATTATTTTGGTGGACGTGTTTATATATCAGGTGTGTGGGTGTAAATATGATCACAGCTCCGTAGGCAAGCACCATGGTCTTGTAGCGGATGCGAGCTTCAACTGGAAGCCAGTGGAGAGAGCGGAGGAGCGGGTGAAGTGAGACAGCCCATTATCAGCCTGAAAACGTCATCCTGGTGCGTTTTTGAAAAAAAGGTGTCACAGTAGTTGATGTTTTCTCAATACAGTGGGTTCAATGGGAAACGATGAGAGTTACAGGGTTGACGATTATGTCAATACATTGCAGTCAATGGAAAAAGACTGTCACAGTTTTGATGCCGTGGGCTTGACAACTAGCTGTGTTCAACATCTCTTTCGTATCGTCTGAGATCCCTAAAGACTGGAAAGCTCCCGCTGTCACCCCTCTTCAAAGGGGAGACACTCCAGACCCAACCTGCTGCAGACCTATATCTATCTTACCCTGTCTTTCTAAGGTCTTCAAAAGCCAAGTTAACAAAGAGATCACCGACCATTTCAAATCCCACCTCACCTTCTCCGCTATGCAATCTGGTTTCCGAGCTGGTCATAGGTGCCCCCAGCCACGCTCAAGGTCCTAAATGATATCATAACCGCAATCGATAAATGACAATACTGTGCGTGTGTGTGTACCGTCGTGGGTGTGTGCTCATAGTTTTGTGTGTCATGGTTTACGTTTAAAAAATGTTGAGTTGCAAGGAACAATATTTGCAGACTAGCTTTTCAGTCAGACGATAGTTGTCTCCAGAGTGGGTGGATGATGGAGTAGTAGAAATCCAGACAGACTGTAACTAACACTATGGTCTCTCTCTCTCTCTTACTACAGGACAGCTTACCTTTAGCCTGGGAGAGACTTAACTTATAACTGCGGTCTTGAAGTTGGTATTCAAACCACAAATTCTTTCTGATGAGAAATCGTTTCTCTAGTTCTCTCTCTCTGCCCCCCTCTCTCTCTCTCGCTCCCTCCTCTCTCTCTGCCCCCTCTCTCTCTCTCTCTCGCTCCCTCTCTCTCTCGCTGCCCCCCTCTCTCTCTCTCTGCCCCTCTCTCTCTCGCTCCCTCCCTCCCTCTCTCTCTCTCTGCCCCCCCTCTCTCTCTCTCGCTCCCCTCTCTTTTCTGCCCCCTCTCTCTCTCTCGCTCCCTCTCTCTCTCGCTGCCCCCTCTCTCTCTCTCTCTCTGTCCCCCTCTCTCTCTCTCTCGCTCCCTCTCTCTCTCTGCCCCCCCTCTCTCTCTCTCTCTCTAGCCCCCTCTCTCTCTCTCTCTCGCTCCCTCTCCTCTCTCTCTCGCTCCCCCTCTCTCGCTCTCTAGCTCCCTCTCTCTCTCTCCTCGCTGCCCCCTCTTCTTTCGATCAGCCTTTATGCCACAGGTGATGTTCTGAACTGTAACTGCTCTCTCGTTCTAACTATCATCTCTCTCCTCTCCTTCACAGACAAGCCGATGGCCCGAGGCCCTCCCGGAGGAGTCTTGGGGGTGCTGGGTGGGGTCGTAGCCGCTGGGCTCCTCATCGCCATGGCCATCACTGTCTTCATGGTCTGCCGGCGGCAGCAGAAGACACGCACCAACACTGACAATGACCTGGTGAGTTCCCAAGGGTGGGTGGGGCAAGTGGGTGGTGCAAGTGGGTGGGGCAAGTGGGTGGTAAAATAAATATATATTTGTGTTTAATATAAGTAATTTGAAAATTATTTATACTTTTACTTTTGATACTTAAGTATATCTTTGCAATCACAATTTTATTTTGATACTTAACTATATTTAAAACCATATACGTTTAGACTGTTACACAGGTAGTTTTTTACTGGGTGACTTTCACTTTACTTGAGTCATTTTCTATTAATGTATCTTTACTATTACTCAGTATGAGGCATATATCTGGGGAAGGGTATAAAACAATTTCTAGAGTATTGAACTTTTCCAAGAGAACAGTGATCTCCATCATTGAAATGGAAAAAATATGGAACTACCCAGACTCTGCCTAGAGCTGGCCGTCCGACCAAACTGAACAACCAGGCAAGAGGACCTTGGTCAGGGAGGTGACCAAGAATCCAATGGCCACTCGGATAGAACTACAGAGTTCCTTGGCTGATATGGGAGAACCTGCCAGAAAGACAACAGACTCTCCAGCATCACCAATCTGGGTTTTACAGGAGAGTGGCCAGACAGAAGCCACACCTGAGAAAATTGCACATGACAGCACACCTGAGCAAAAACGTGACGTGAAAGACTCTGACAGCATAAGGCAAAATATTATGTGGTCTGATGAGACAGAAATGTAACTATTTGGCCTGAATGGGCACAGCCCATCACTCCGTCTAACACCATCCCTACTGTGAAGCATGATGGTGGCGGCAGGGACTGGGGAGACTGGTAAGGAACAATGAATGGAGCCAAATACAGACAAATCCTTGATGAGAACCTGCTTCAGAGTGCAGATTTACATTCCAACAGGACAATGACCCCAAGCATACAATAAAAGCAAATCTGGAATGGCTTCAGAACAAGAACGTGAAAGTCCTTGAGTTGCCCAGTCAAAGCCCAGACTTGAATCCCACTGAAAATCTGTGAAAGACTTGAAGATTGCTGTTCACCGCCGCCCCCATCTGACTTAACAGAGCTTGAGAAAATATGGCATGGAAAAAACTCTGCAAATTCAGATGTGCAAAGCTGATACAGACATACCAAAGAAATCTCAAAGCTATAATGACCTCCAAAAGTGCTTCTACAAAGTATTGACCCAGGGGTGTGAATACTTGCGTAAAAATGACATTTCTGTATTTTATTTTCGATAAATGTGCAAACATTTAAAAAAATGGGAGGGAAGGAGGGAGGGAGTGAGAGAGAGAGAAAACTCTCCCAATGTTGAGAACCAATTAGTGATCAGGTCAATCATCCCGACCAACCTGGGACACTGTAAAAAGATGTGCCAGAGACAGACTCAGCACAGAATGGACACCTCCCCAACAGTAGGGTCCAGGTGTATCAGATGCAGAATGGACACCCCTCCCCAACAGTAGGGTCCAGGTGTATCAGATGCAGAATGGACACCCCTCCCCAACAGTAGGATCCAGGTGTACCAGATGCAGAATGGACACCCCTCCCCAACAGTAGGATCCAGGTGTATCAGATGCAGAATGGACACCCCTCCCCAACAGGAGGATCCTGGTGTACCAGATGCAGAATGGACACCCCTCCCCAACAGTAGGATCCAGGTGTATCAGATGCATGTTGGTGGCTATGGCTCCATGTATTATCCTCCATTGGAGGTCAGCTGTCCTCTTATCAATAGGCAGTTTGTATAATGATCGCCAACAGCCCTTTGGGGTGGCACCTGACCAAGCACACCCGCCCACCTCGCCGATTTTACCCCTTCCAGGAAGAGGCAATGGACACCTTTACACATATTCTGTACATGGCCTTCTTTCCCACCTCCTTGAACTCCCCCAGCTCCGGGGTATGACTCAGCTTGGTAAACCCCACGCCTAGCAGATATGATCATAGGCTGGCTGAACCCAGAACACGGGACTTGATGGCAGTGTTATAAAAAAGAGGCTCTTCAAAAAGCCACATCCCTGGTGGCGTGCAGGCCTTACGGGACTTGACAAGACCCCTCCAAGTCTGCATAACAGACTCACAAAATGGAGTCAGGCCAGGCAACTCACCCCCTCCAGCTTTAAGAGGAAAAGGTGCTTGTCTAAGCCCACACAGCCTCATCTCCTCATCAGTGTGTACTCTGTGTCGAGGCCCAGTTAGAACCATCACTGTACAACAGTCTCTGGGCTGCTTGAAGCCAGAAAGCCATGATCCTAGAGGAAAATGTCCACCAGGCCTTGCCCACCCTCGTGCAGTGTCAGGTACAGGGCTGCAGCTTTAATCCAGTGTTGTCCAGACCAGAAGAAATTGACAAGGGTCCTCTGAAGCTCCTGTATCAGACCCTTTGGTGGCTGTAAAATCATTAGTCTGTGCCACAGGGTAGAGGCAGCATGATTATTAGTTACCAGGACCCTTCCCCTATAAGACATCTGGGTCAGCACCCATTTCCAACTTGACAGTCTGGCACACACTTTCTCAACTACACCTCCCAGTTATTTTTCTGAAAGACATCGACGCCTAGAATACCCCCCAAAGTCTTCATTCCATCTCTGCCCCACTGAAGCCCCCTGGTAGCTGTGGAGCGGACCCAATCTGAAGCTGACCACAGTGCTTCACTCTTTCCCAAATTGACTCTAGCTGAAGAGGCCCTCTCATACACCTTTAACCTTTGCAGTAGGGGGCAGTATTTAATTTTTTGATAAAAACGTACCCATTTGAAACTGCCTATTTCTCAGCCCCAGAAACTATAATATGCATACAATTGTCAGATTAGGACAGAAACACTCTAAAGTTTCCAAAACTGTACAAATATTGTCTGTGAGTATAACAGAACTGATATTGCAGGCCTGAGGAAAATCCAATCAGGAAGTGCCTCTTATTTTGAAACCTCTCTGTTCCTATGCATGCCTTCCTTCCATTTAAAAAAGATATCAACCAGATTCCTTTTTCTATGGCTTCTCGAAAAGTGTCAACAGTCATTAGACATAGTTTCAGGCTTTTATTTTGAAAATGAGCGTGAAGGGATCACATTACATGAGTGGATAGGGTGGGGCTCTCAGAGTGAGTTTTGCGCAGCTGAGTAAAGCCGCCATTGTTCCTCCCACTGTTATTGAAAAACCTACACACTCGGTTTATATATTATTGAATATATATTTTAAAAACAACCTGAGTATTGATGAAAAAACGTATGACATGTTTCTGTGACATTATGGATATTATTTGGAATATACGTCTGCGTTGTGTCATGACCACTCTTTCCTGTGGAATTCTGAACATAACGCGATTATTTTGGGTATAAAAATAATCTTTATGGAACAAAAGGAACATTTATTGTGTAACTGGGGAAACATCCAAAGACCATCAAAGGTAAAAACCATTTTTTTGATTGCTTTTTTGATTTTCGTGACCTAGCTACGTAATGCTTAGTAACATACATAATGTTATGTTTTGCTATCGATAAACTTACACAAACGCTTGATTGCTTTCGCTGTAAATAAAATTAATAATTTCAAAATCTTAGACGACAGGTGGATTAACAAAAGGCTAAGCTGTGTTTTCCTATATTGCACTTGTGATTTCATGAATATGAATATTTTCTAGTAATATTATTTGACTGTGGCGCTATGCTATTCAGCGGTGGCTGATGACAATTATCCCGGGATGGGTAGCCAACAAGTTAAAGCGTTTGACCTCACATCTTCACCCCCTGTAATAAAAACTGTCACGTCATCTGCATACGCAGACAGTGCTATCGTGGGACCCTTCATTACACCTGGCACAGAGAAACCAGTAAGCTTCACTTAAAAACAAAGGCTAAGCCTTTGGCTAACCCCCCCCACATGACCCCCTGTAACCCATTACTGTAGTGGGCATGTCCTCCACTACCTAGGAGCCTAGCCCACATGAACCCTTTACCCCAGCACTCTTACTGGGCACCTCAAATCAAATCAAATCAACGTGGTAATGACTCAGCAGATAGTTCCAAATCAAATCAAATCAAATTTTATTTGTCACATACACATGGTTAGCAGATGTAAATGCGTAGTGTTGCGAAATGCTTGTGCTTCTAGTTCGACAATGCAGTAATAACCAACAAGTAATCTAACTAACAATTCCAAAACTACTGTCTTATACACAGTGTAAGGGGATAAAGAATATGTACATAAGGATATATGAATGAGTGATGGTACAGAGCAGCATAGGCAAGATACAGTAGATGGTATCGAGTACAGAATATACATATGAGATGAGTATATAAACAAAGTGGCATAGTTAAAGTGGCAAGTGATACATGTATTACATAAGGATGCCAACGATGATATAGAGTACAGTATATACGTATGCATATGAGATGAATAATGTAGGGTAAGTAACATTATTTAAGGTAGCATTGTTTAAAGTGGCTAGTGATATATTTACATCATTTCCCATCAATTCCCATTATTAAAGTGGCTGGAGTTGAGTCAGTGTCAGTGTCAGTGTAGTTGGCAGCAGCCACCAATGTTAGTGGTGGCTGTTTAACAGTCTGATGGCCTTGAGATAGAAGCTGTTTTTCAGTCTCTCGGTCCCAGCTTTGATGCACCTGTACTGACCTCGCCTTCTGGATGATAGCGGCGTGAACAGGCAGTGGCTCGGGTGGTCGATGTCCTTGATGATCTTTATGGCCTTCCTGTAACATCGGGTGGTGTAAGTGTCCTGAGGGCAGGTAGTTTGCCCCCGGTGATGCGTTGTGCAGACCTCACTAAACCTCTGGAGAGCCTTACGGTTGTGGGCGGAGCAGTTGCCGTACCAGGCGGTGATACAGCTCCGCCAGGATGCTCGAGGGATTTTGCATCTGTAGAAGTTTGTGAGTGCTTTTGGTGACAAGCCAAATTTCTTCAGCCTCCTCTTCCCGATGCTGTCTATGTTAGTGGACCAATTCAGTTTGTCTGTGATGTGTATGCCGAGGAACTTAAAACTGCTCCCCTCTCCACTACTGTTCCATCGATGTGGATAGGGGGGTGTTCCTCTGCTGTTTCCTGAAGTCCACAATCATCTCCTTAGTTTTGTTGACGTTGAGTGTGAGGTTATTTTCCTGACACCACACTCCGAGGGCCCTCACCTCCTCCCTGTAGGCAGTCTCGCCGTTGTTGGTAATCAAGCCTACCACTGCTGTGTCGTCCGCAAACTGGATGATTGAGTTGGAGGCGTGCGTGGCCACGCAGTCGTGGCTGAACAGGGAGTACAGGAGAGGGCTCAGAACGCACCTTTGTGGGGCCCCAGTGTTGAGGATCAGCAGGGTGGAGATGTTGTTGCCTACTCACCACCTGGGGGCGGCCCTCAGGAAGTCCAGTACCCTGCACAGGGCGGGCGAGACCCAGGGTCTCGAGCTTGATGACGAGCTTGGAGGGTATTATGGTGTTGAATGCCGAGCTGTAGTCGATGAACAGCATTCTCACATAGGTATTCCTCTTTGTCCAGGTGGGTTAGGGCAGTGTGCAGTGTGGTTGAGATTGCATCGTCTGTGGACCTATTTGGGCGGTAAGCAAATTGGAGTGGGTCTAGGTGTCAGGTAGGTGGAGGTGATATGGTCCTGACTAGTCTCTCAAAGCACTTCATGATGACGGAAGTGAGTGCTACGGGCGGTAGTCGTTTAGCTCAGTTACCTTAGCTCTTGGGAACAGGAACAATGGTGGCCCTCTTGAAGCATGTGGGAACAGCATACTGGTATAGGGATTGATTGAATATATCCGTAAACACACTGGCCAGCTGGTCTGCGCATGCTCTGAGGGGCGGCTGGGGATGTTGTCTGGGCCTGCAGCCTTGCGAGGGTTAACACGTTTAAATGTCTTACTCACCTCGGCTGCAGTGAAGGAGAGTCCGCATGTTTCGTGCAGGCCGTGTCAGTGGCACTGTATTGTCCTCAAAGCGGCAAAAAGTTGTTTAGTCTGCCTGGGAGCAAGACATCCTGGGTGACTGGGCTGGTTTTCTTCTTGTAGTCCGTGATTGACTGTAGACCCTGCCACATGCCTCTTGTGTCTCAGCCGTTGAATTGAGATTCTACTTTGTCTCTGTACTGACGCTTAGCTTGTTTGATAGCCTTGCGGAGGGAATAGCTGCACTGTTTGTATTCGGTCATGTTACCAGTCACCTTGCCCTGATTAAAGCAGTGGTTCGCGCTTTCAGTTTCACGCGAATGCTGCCATCAATCCACGTTTCTGGTTAGGGAATGTTTTAATCGCTGCTATGGGAACGACATCTCTCAACGCACGTTCTAATGAACTCCGCACACCGAATCAGCGTATTCGTCAATATTGTTATCTGACGCAATACGAAACATATCCCAGTCCACGTGATGGAAGCAGTCTGAGTGTGGAGTCAGCTTGGTCGGACCAGCGTTGGACAGATCCTCAGCTGGGAGCTCTTGTTTTAGTTTCTGTCTGTAGGCAGGGATCAACAAAAATGGAGTCGTGTGGTCAGCTTTTCCTGAAAGGAGGGCGGGGCAGGGCCTTTATGCGTCGCGGAAGTTAGAGTAACAATGATCCAAGATTTTTCCACCCCCTGGTTGCGCATCGATATGCTGATAAAATTTAGGGAGTCTTGTTTTCAGATTAGCCTTGTTAAAATCCCCAGCCACAATGAATGCAGCCTCCTGATAAATGGATTCCAGTTTGCAAAGAGTCAAATAAAGTTCGTTCAGAGCTGTGTCTGCTGGGGGGAGTATACGGCTGTGATTATAATCGAAGAGAATTCTCTTGCTAGATAATGCGGTCTACATTTGATTGTGAGGAATTCTAAATCAGGTGAACAGAAGGATTTGAGTTCCTGTATGTTTCTTTCATCACACCATGTCTCGTTAGCCATAAGGCATACGCCCGCCCTCTTCTTACCAGAAAGATGTTTGTTTCTGTCGGCGATGCGTGGAGAAACCCGCTGGCTGCACCGCTCCGATAGCAGTCTCCCTCCAGTGAGCCATGTTTCCGTGAAGCAAAGAACGTTACAGTCTCTGATGTCCTCTGAATGCTACCCTTTGCTCGGATTTCATCAACCTTGTTTTCAAGAGACTGACATTGGCGAGAAGAATGCTAGGGAGTGGTGCACGATGTGCCCGTCTCCGGAGTCTGACCAGAAGACCGCCTCGTTTCCATCTTTTTTTTCGGATTTTTTTGGGTCGCTGCATGGGATCCATTCCATTGTCCTGTTTGAAAGGCAGAATAAAGGATCCGCGTCGCGAAAACATATTCTTGGTCGTACTGATGGTGAGTTGACGCTGATCTTATATTCATTAGTTCTTCTCGACTGTATGTAATGAAACCTAAGATGACCTGGGGTACTAATGTAAGAAATAACACGTAAAAAAACAAAAAACTGTATAGTTTCCTAGAACGCGATGCGAGGCAGCCATCTCTGTCGGCGCCAGAAGTACAGGCCACCTCCTCCACTACCTGGGAGCCTAGCTCCACATGAACCCTCCTTTACCCCAGCACTCGTACTGGGCACATCCTCCACTACCTGGGAGCCTAGCCCACATGAACCCTCCTTTACCCCAGCACTCGTACTGGGCACCTCCTCCACTACCTGGGAGCCTAGCCCACATGAACCCTCTCCTTTACCCCAGCACTCGTACTGGGCACCTCCTCCACTACCTGGGAGCCTAGCTCCACATGAACCCTCCTTTACCCCAGCACTCGTACTGGGCACCTGCTCACCAGTCTGAGCAACTGGCTCTTCAGATACATCCTTACCTTCTACAACAATACTTTTCTGCAGCATAACATTTCCCTCTAATACAAATTGCAACTCTGTGCCCTCAAACCGGATTAACTTGTTTCTCAGCAACAGGTGCTTTTGGCTGCTCTACCGCTGTCGGTCCAGCTCTCCCTACATCAGAGGGCCCAGGCGCTACGATGACCACCTGCGCCCCTCCCTCGGCCTTCTCCCTTTTCGGGCAAGCATGTCGCTTATGACCAACATTCCCACACTCAAAACACAGTTGACTACCCGTTTTAGCATAAGCCATATACAGTCTATTGTCATACTTGATTTTAAATGATAACTCTAAAGTCTGCTCCGGTGAGTCCAAAAACATAAACACCTGTCACAGAAATGTTATAACCTGTTTCAACTCCGGGTGTTTGCAACCCAACGGGACAACCTTAATTGAACTGGCGATCTTTCCCAAAGCGCAATAAATTGCGCTCCAATTCCTTTTCAAACAACCGAAAGTGAGCAGTTATAATCGGAATTAGGGGATAAAGGCCATTATTGAACATGGGAGGAGAAATTCCTACTAATTTACTAGAGAACCAGTTTGGATTTAAGTATAACTTTGTATGACTGATGCCTTTAGTGGGCGGTCTAATGCTTTAATATTTAACCATTTCTGCCCTCCAAGTTCATATACATTATATAAATAGGCACAAATCTTTCATTTTATCTGGCTTGCCATTCCAAATTAAATTGAATATTTTTTGTCTGCCCACCATATAATTTAAAAGCATGTCACTATCTGGTTGCAAAACCATAATAAAATAGGTAAACTGTGATATGTCTAAAGACTTAATCAGGGTAAACTGTGATATGACAAAAGAGTTAATCAGGGTAAACTGTGATATAACTAAAGAGTTAATCAGGGTAAACTGTGATATGACTAAAGAGTTAATCAGGGTAAACTTTAAGATGTGACTAAAGAGTTAATCAGGGTAAACTGTGTTATAACTAAAGAGTTAATCAGGGTTTTTGGGATTTGAGTAAAGAGTTAATCAGGGTAAACTGTGATATGACTAAAGAGTTAATCAGGGTAAACTGTGATATGACTAAAGAGTTAATCAGGTAAAGTGATATGTTAAAGAGTTAATCAGGGTGATTTTTCCACAAATAGACAGGTATTTTCCTTTCCATGGTAGCAAAATTTGACCTATTTTTGCCAACTTTCTATAAAAAAATGTATTTATTCTTAATTTTGGGATTTATACCGAGCATGTCCACATTCTGTCAGACCATTTAATTGGTCAACTCCACGCAAAATCCACACGAATATAGTACACTTGCCATAATGGGTTTTAATCCAGAGATTATAGTAAAAGTGTCTAGGCTCTCAATGAGGCCGTGAGAAATTCTGATTGTAGTTTTAAAAGAACATGAATCATCAGCGACAATGTCCGGCTGTTAGAATGAGACCAAGCAAGCGTTGTATGCGCCTATTCTCTTTTAATGAATGAACACAGAACAAACCAACAAAATGAACAAATGAAATGTGAAGCTATACAAAATAGTGCTGACAGGCAACTACACATAGTCAAGATCCCACGAAACACAAAGTGGAAATGGCTGCCTAAATATGATCCCAAATCAGAGACAATGATAAACAGCTGTCTCTGATTGGGAACTATATAAGAGGCCAACATAGTCACCATCACGCCCCAACCAACACAGAGAAAAACCAGCTTACTATGGTCAGGGCGTGACAGTACCCCTCCCAAAGGTGCGAACTCCGACTGCAAAACCTGACTCAATAGGGGAGGGTCCAGCTGGGTATCTATGATGGATGACGCAGGGCGTCAGGGTCGGTTCCCGTGCGGGTCGCATTGCCGGAAGCTCCGGACCGTGGGTCGTCGCTGGAGGCACTGGACCGTAGATCGTCGCAGGAGGCTCTGGACTGAGAACCCTGCTGAAGGCTCTGGACTGCCGACCTTCGCTGGAGGCTATGGACCGCCGACTGTCGCTGGAGGCTCGGGACCGCCGACCGTCGCTGGAGGCTCTGGGTCGCCGACCGTTGCTGGAGGCTCCGGACTGCAGATCGTCTCCAGGAGGTTCCGGACTGCAGACCGTCTCAGGAAGTTCCGGACTGGGGGCCCGATGCGTGGGACCGGCACAGGTGACACCGGCTGATTACACGCACCTCAGGGGAGTGCGGGGAAGAGGCACAGGACGTACTAGAATGTGGAGGCGCACTGGAGACCTGATGCGTGGGACCGGTACAGGTGGCACCGGGCTGATGACACGCACCTCAGGGAAAATGAGGAGAGGAGGCACACGACGCACTGGAGTGTGAAGGCGCACTGGAGGTCTAGAGCGCAAAGCTGGCACAACCCTTCCTGACTGGATACTCACTCCAGCCAGGCAAGTGCGGAAGCTAGCATAGGACATACTGGGCTATGAAGGCACACTGGAGACCTGATGCGTGGGTGCGGTACCGGTGGCACCGGGCTGATGACACGCACCTCAGCACGCCCACTCTGCAGCGCTCCTAACCCCAGCACCCTCTCGGGGAATCTTGCGTCAGCTTCTACTCGACTCCCTGACTGGCTACATGTGCCCCAAAATGTATTAGGTTTCTGTGGCCTTCCTCGACGTCGCTGCTTTCCTCTCATGCTCCTAGGCGACTCGCCACGGAAGGTGATCCTGTCCTGCCAGGATTTCCTTCCAAGTCCATGATCCTTCCTCCTTCTGGGCACAGCATGCATTACATTCTCTTTAATTAATGAACAAAGATCCCACGAAACACCGTAAAAGGGGAAATGGCTGCCTAAGAGGATCCTCAATCAGAGACAATGATAAACAGCTGTCTCTGATTAAACCATACCAGGTCAACATAGAAGTACAAATTCACCTAGATGACCCAAAAGTCACCAACGCCCCTAACCAACACAGAGAAAAAACAGTTTACTATGGTCAGGGTGTACACAATGACACTTTAGTTCTAAGACAAGGATTTCTAATCCTAATATTATTGTTGTATCTAAATTTAATATATTTATAATATATTTGATATATCTGCTGATTTTAGGTTCTTTCCACTATGTGCCATGTAGAGGCCTGTCATTTTTTTCTTTTATCATAGTAGTACTGTACCAAATATTAAGTTCTGCTTTTCTGATGTATAAAATACTTATGTCATGCAATAAAATGCTAATTAATTACTTAAAAATCATACAATGTGATTTTCTGATTTTTGTTTTAGATTCTGTCTCACAGTTGAAGTGTACTTATGATAACAATACAGACCCTAGATGCTTGTAAGTAGGAAAACCTGCAAATCGGTGTATCAAATACTCTGTTCTCCCCACTGCATATGCATATAGTGGACAACATTGTTTTACTCCTCTAGATAGTTTAAAACTTTCTGAGATGTAGCCATTATTTACTATTTTACACCTAAGGTAACTTTAACCATTTTATAAGAGATTCCAAAATTGAGTTATCTTTAGGCATTTATATATAACCTGGTCGTACTATAAAAGCCTTTTCAAAATCAGCTATGAAAACCAGGCCTGGTGTCCCCATAATATTTCGAGTATATTATATTGTATCGTCCATGTAAAAACCTGTCTGATTAGGATGAATAATATCTGACAATTCTTTTAATTCTATGCGCCAAGCATTTTGCTAGATTTTGCATCACAACACTGAAGTGTAGGGGGTCTCCAATTTTTAAATGGACTGGATCTTATATAGTACTGGGTCCTTGCTCAGTGACATGATAATCAGACCCTTCAAATTTTTATTTTGGATACAATAAAAATATCAAGGTCTTCCTGAGAGGCCCAGATCTTGAAATTACAATTTTAGGAATAAACTACAAATTAAAATGTAAAATGTCAAATCTTTTCTGCATTTAAATCATACAGAGTTTCAATACAAGTCAGATTACTTTGAGATTTCAGAACAACAGCAGACTCAACTATTGGATTATATCTATTCGAAAAGTAGGAATAGCAATTACATTTCTCTGGTTAGTACCATTTGGCATGTCACCACTTTCAGATACAACATGTGAACTCTAATAGAGACCAAAGAGGAGATGGAAAAACGATGATATATAATGATCATATTGTCCTCACCCAGGTTGTTGGCCAACAACCTTTCCAAAGTTTGATGGCAACAGCCGGGGCATTTTCACCCAGGTGAATTCAGTCTTCCACAAAGTAGCCAGGCCCATTCAGGAGTCAAAATTGTCAGCGTCATGCCCGTGGGTAATGGTCATGCAAGTCCTACCCAAGTCCTTGGTCATGCCCAAGTCCTTGGTCATACCCAAGTCCTTGGTCCTTACCCAGTCCTACCAAGTCCTTGGTGGACGCATTAACCACTGGTGACCAGACAGCCAAAACCCTCACAAGATGGATTTGGGCTCGAGACAATTATTTGTCCTGCTAATTCCTGTGCATTCTCCAAGAAATTATAGAACCAATATGCAACATAACTGTTTTCAGAGCAGGAATATTTTTCTTGATGGTGGGCATGACTTCTGATAACTCCAATACCTTAGCTCCAGGAAAACAAAGTGTACGGGTATTTCATCCACCGATGTAACCAAGGAGCTTCCTATAATAATGGTTGATGACTGTTGTCCATTTCGAGGCGGAGCCCTCAGCCTCAAGCATTGCCCCATCAGGGGCTCCTCCTAACTCGCCCCCACAAATGACAGGAATAGCAGAGCCCACCTTATTCCCCGGAGATGTTGGCCGATATTGAAGGAATCTCTGATTATTTGCGTAGACTACTGGAGAAATAATTTAATAACAGTCCTTTGGGCAAATCAGATGTCAATGTAGCCTACATAAACCCTACCTACCCTACCCTACCTACCCTACCTACCCTACCCTACCTACCCTACCCTACCCTACCCTACCCTACCCTACCCTACCCTACCCTACCTACCCTACCTACCCTACCCTGCCCTACACTACCCTACCTACCCCACCTGCCCACTGCCCTACCCTACCCTACCCTACCCTACCCCACCCTACCTCTACCCTACCTACCCCTACCCTACCTACCCTACCCTGCACCCTACCCTACCCTACCCTACCACCTACCCTACCCTACCCTGCCTACCCTACCCCTGCCCTACCCCTACCTGCCCTACCTGCCTACCCTGCCACCTACCTGCCCTACCCTACTCTACCCTGCCTACCCTACCCTGCCCTACCCTACCCTACCCCTACCCTACCTGCCTGCCCTGCCCTGCCCCTGCCCTGCCTGCCCTGCCCCTGCCCTGCCCTACCTGCCCTGCCTGCCTGCCCTACCCTGCCCTGCCCTGCCTACCCTGCCCTGCCCTGCCCTGCCCTGCCCTGCCCCTGCCCTGCCTGCCCTGCCCTACCCTACCCTACCCCTACCCTACCCTACCCTACCCCTACCCTACCTACCCTACCCTACCCTACCCTACCCTACCTACCCTACCCTACCTACCCTACCCTACCCTACCTATTGCAAATGTACTTTCGCATACAGCCTGTGTAAGAAAGATTAGAGGAGTTACTTTCAACTATTTAATGTTATTTAGGTAGTCTCGCAAATGAGTATATAAGATGATCAAAGATTAGAGGAGTTACTTTCAACTATTTAATGTTATTTAGGTAGTCTACGCAAATGAGTATGGAAGATGATCGAAGTGAAAAAGTATCCAATTGTCATACTTGAGTAAAAGAATAATAGAAAATGACTCAAGTAAAAGTCAACGTCACCCAGAAAAATACTACTTGAGTAAAAGTCTAAAAGTATTTGGTTTTAAGTATATGTACAGTTGAAGTCGGAAGTTTATGCAGATGCAGAGTTTGCAGAGTTGCAAAGAAAAAGCTGTATCTCAGACTGGTCAATAAAAAAGAAAAGATAAAGATGGGTAAAAGAACACAGATATTGGACAGAGGAACTCAGGTCCTACGTGTGAATCGAACCCCGGCGTTGCTCTACCAACTGATATAACACAGACACTGGACAGAGGAACTCAGTTTATTACGGGTCCCACGTGTGAATCGAACCCCGGCGTTGCTCTACCAACTGATATAACACAGACACTGGACAGAGGAACTCAGTTTATTACGGGTCCTACGTGTGAATCGAACCCCGGCGTTGCTCTACCAACTGATATAACACAGACACTGGACAGAGGAACTCAGTTTATTACGGGTCCTACGTGTGAAACGAACCCCGGCGTTGCTCTACCAACTGATATAACACAGACACTGGACAGAGGAACTCAGTTTATTACGGGTCCTACGTGTGAATCGAACCCCGGCGTTGCTCTACCAACTGATATAACACAGACACTGGACAGAGGAACTCAGTTTATTACGGATCCTACGTTGCTCTACCAACTGATATAACACAGACACTGGACAGAGGAACTCAGTTTATTACGGGTCCTACGTGTGAATCGAACCCCGGCGTTGCTCTACCAACTGATATACAGTTGAAGTCGGAAGTTCATATACACTAAGGTTGGAGTCATTAAAACTTGTTTTTCCACCATTCCACACATTTCTTTTTAACAAACTATAGTTTTGGCAAGTCGGTTAGGACATCTACTTTGTGCATGACACAAGTCATTTATCCAACAATTGTTTACAGACAGATGTCACCGGTTAAATGCACTTCGGTTACTTTAAAGGAAGGAGAGGAGAGAGGTTATAGAATTATTTTTAAGCCTTGAGATAATTGAGACATGGATGGTGTGTCAGAGTGTAAATGGGCTAGACAAAAGATTGAAGTGCCTTTGAACGGGGGATGGTAGTAGTAGCCAGGCGATGGTAGTAGGTGCCAGGGGATGGTAGTAGGCCACTTGGGGCTCCCAATTGGTGTAGCGGTCTAAGTCACTGCATCTCAGTGTTCTACCGAGTCCCATAGGGCGGCACACAATTGGCCCAGCATCGTAGGGTTTGGCCGGGGTAGGCCATCATTGTAAATAAGAATTTGTTGTTCTGACTTGCCTAGTTAAAGAAAATAGGTGTCAGGTGCACCAGTTTGTGTCAAGAATGACATCGCTGCTGTTTCTTTGATGCTCAACAGTTTCCCGTGTGTGTCAAGAATGGCCCAACACCTAAAGGAAATCCAGCCAATTTAACACAACTGTGTGAAGCTTTGGAGTCAATGTTGGCCAGGATCCCAATAAAACGATTTTGACACCCCGTGGAGTCCTTGCTCTGATGAATTGAGGCTGTTCTGCGGGCTTTTCCTAATGTTTGTTATACTCAGTGTATATATTGAATATAGGAATACAAATATTTTTAACATATAATTTTCTATGTGTAATTTTCAAAGCAATTTCAACCTAATACATAGTTATGCCAATTATGTTGAAATTAGAATGATTGGACAACTTGTTAATCAGGTTATGACCAAAAGTATGTGGACACCTGCTCATCGAACATCTCATTCCAATATCATGGGAATTCATATTGAGTTGTTCCCCCCTTTGCTGCTATAACAGTCTCCACTCTCCTGGGAAGGCTTTCCACTAGATGTTGGAACATTGCTGCTATAACAGCCTCCACTCTCCTGGGAAGGCTTTCCACTAGATGTTGGAACATTGCTGCTATAACAGCCTCCACTCTCCTGGGAAGGCTTTCCACTAGATGTTGGAACATTGCTGCTATAACAGCCTCCACTCTTCTGGGAAGGCTTTCCACTGCGTGAGCTTCCATTCACCCACAAGTTAGTTAGTGAGGTTGGGCACTGATGTTGGGCAATTAGGCCTGGCTCACAGTCGACATTCCAATTCATCCCAAAGGTGTTCGATGGGGTTGAGGTCAGGGCTCTGTGCAGGCCAGTCAAGTTCTTCCACAACGATCTCGACAAACCATACCATTTCTGTATGGACCTCACTTTGTGCACAAAAGGCATTCTCATGTTGAAAAAGAAGGGCCTTCCCAAGTCTGGAAGCAAGGGCCAGCAGCATACCACCCTGCATTCCACTGCTGGCTTGCTTCTGAAGCTAAGCAGGGTTGTTCTGGTCAATCCCTGGAAGGGAGACCAGATGTTACTGGAAGTGGAATTGAAGGGCCAATAGGAGGCTCCCATTCCTCTGGTCTAAAATAAAAAAATCCAGATTGCCCTGTGTCGGGTGCTGTCTTTTGGATGGTATTTTTTAATGGGTGCACTCATTGTAATATCAATCCCAATCTGACCATCATGGTCACCTAATCATCCCCAGCTTACAATTGTCTCATTCATCCCCCTCCAGTAACTATTCCCAAGGTCATTGCTTTCCTGGTAAAATAAAAAACCACTGCCACAAACTTGGCAGAGGCAGTTTGGACCTCAGTAGTGAGTGTTGCAACCAAGGATCATTTTTATATGCTTCACAACTCTACGATCCCGTCCCGTGCTTTTGTGTGGCCTACCACCTCGGGGCTGAGCCGTTGATGCTTCTGGACATTTCCACTTCACAATAACAGCACTTGCAGTTGGCGGGGCAGCTCGAGCAGGGCAGAAATGTGACAAACTGACTTTTTGACGGTGGCATCATATGACGTGCCATTATATGACGGTGCCACATTGAAAATCACTGAGCTCTTCAGTATGGCCGTCCTACTGCCAATGTTTCCTAACGAAATTGCATGGCTATGCCCTAGATTTTACACACAAATCAGCTGGGCTAGGCAATCTGGACCCTCTCTTTCTAAAATTATCCACCGCAATTGTTGCAACCCCTATTACTAGCTTGTTCAACCTTTCTTTCGTATCGTCTGAGATCTCCAAAGATTGAAAGCTGCCGCGGGGAGACACTCCAGACCCAAACTGTTACAGACCTATATCTATCCTACCCTTCCTTTCTAAGGTCTTGAAAGCCAAGTTAACAAACAGATCACCGATCATTTTGAATCCCACCGTACCTTCTCCGCTATGCAATCTGGTTTCCGAGCTTGACATGGGTGCACCTCAGCCACGCTCAAGGTCCTAAACGATATCATAAACGCCATTGATAAAGTACAATACTGTGCAGCCGTATTCATAGACCTGGCCAAGGCTTTCGACTCTGTCAATCACCACATTCTTATTGGCAGACTCAACAGCCTTGGTTTCTCAAATGATTGCCTTGCCTGGTTCACCAACTACTTCTCAGGCAGAGTTCAGTGTGTCAAATCGGAGGGCCTGTTGTCCGGACTTCTGGCAGTCTCCATGGGTGTGCCACAGGGTTCAATTCTCGGGCCGACTCTTTTCTCTGTATACATCAATGATGTTGCTCTTGCTGCTGGTGATTCTCTGATCAACCCCAACGTAGACGACACCATTCTGAAACATTTCTGGGGCTTCTTTGGACACTGTGTTAACTAACCTCCAGACAAGATTCAATGCCATACAACTCTATAACTCTTAAATGCAAGTAAAACTAAATGCATGCTCTTCAACCGATCACTGCCCTCAACTGCCCGCTCGGCCAGCATCACTACTCTGGACAGTTCTGACTTAGAATATGTGAACAATTACAAATACCTAGGTGTCTGGTTAGACTGTAAACTCTCTTTCCAGACTCACATGAAGCATCTCCAATCCAAAATTAAATCTAGAATAAGCTATTTCGCAACAAAGCATCCTTCAATCATGCTGCCAAACATACCGTTGTAAAACTGACTATCCTACCGATCCTTGACTTCGGTGATGTCATTCACTCCAGTGTTTAATTGCTAAATTGTAATTACTTCACCACTACGGCCTAATTATTGCCTTACATCCCTAATCTTACCTCATTTTCACACAAAGTATATAGATTTTTTTATATTGTGTTATCGACAGTTCGTTTGTTTATTCTATGTGTAACTCTGTTGTTGTTTGTGTCGCACTGCTTTGCTTTATCTTGGTCAGGTCGCAGTTGTAAATGAGAACTTGTTTTTAACTGGCCTACCTGGTTAAATAAAGGTGAAACACATTGTCCACCTACCTTTTTATATGCAGTGTATGTCATTTGAAGTTTACCCTAATATCAATGTTTACAACGCTGTTTTAAAACAGAGAAGAAACCTTTTTCAAATGCAAATTGTTTTCCACATTGATACCGGGTCACAATACATTGACAAATGACGATGAAACAACATTGGAAGGTAACTGCTTTGGTCTGGGACACCTTGACTAGGGAGAGGAGTAGGAGACACCTGGACTAGGGAGAGGAGTAGGAGACACCTTGACTAGGGAGAGGAGTAGGAGACACCTGGACTAGGGAGAGGAGTAGGAGACACCTGGACTAGGGAGAGTAGTAGGAAACACCTGGACTAGGGAGAGGAGACACCTGGGCTAGGGAGAGGAGTAGGAGACACCTGGACTAGGGAGAGGAGTAGTAGACACCTGGACTAGGGAGAGTAGTAGGAAACACCTGGACTAGGGAGAGGACACACCTGGGTTAGGGAGAGGAGTAGGAGACACCTGGACTAGGGAGAGGAGTAGGAGACACCTGGACTAGGGAGAGGAGTATGAGACACCTGGACTAGGGAGAGGAGTATGAGACACCTGGACTAGGGAGAGGAGTAGGAGACACCTGGGTTAGGGAGAGGAGTAGGAGACACCTGGTCTAGGGAGAGGAGTATGAGACACCTGGACAAGGGAGAGGAGACACCTGGGCTAGGGAGAGGAGTAGGAGACACCTGGTCTAGGGAGAGGAGTAGGAGACACCTGGACTAGGGAGAGGAGACACCTGGTCTAGGGAGAGGAGTAGGAGACACCTGGTCTAGGGAGAGGAGTAGGAGACACCTGGACTAGGGAGAGGAGACACCTGGTCTAGGGAGAGGAGTAGGAGACACCTGGTCTAGGGAGAGTAGTAGGAAACACCTGGACTAGGGAGAGGAGACACCTGGGTTAGGGAGAGGAGTAGGAGACACCTGGTCTAGGGAGAGGAGTATGAGACACCTGGACTAGGGAGAGTAGTAGAAGACACCTGGTCTAGGGAGAGGAGTAGGAGACACCTGGTCTAGGGAGAGGAGTATGAGACACCTGGACTAGGGAGAGTAGTAGGAGACACCTGGTCTAGGGAGAGGAGTTGGAGACACCTGGTCTAGGGAGAGGAGTATGAGACACCTGGGTTAGGGAGAGGAGTAGGAGACACCTGGATTAGGGAGAGGAGTAGGAGACACCTGGTCTAGGGAGAGGAGTAGGAGACACCTGGTCTAGGGAGAGGAGTAGGAGACACCTGGTCTAGGGAGAGGAGTATGAGACACCTGGTCTAGGGAGAGGAGTATGAGACACCTGGACTAGGGAGAGTAGTAGGAGACACCTGGTCTAGGGAGAGGAGTGGGAGACACCTGGTCTAGGGAGAGGAGTATGAGACACCTGGACTAGGGAGAGTAGTAGGAGACACCTGGGTTAGGGAGAGGGAGTAGGAGACACCTGGACTAGGGAGAGGAGTAGGAGACACCTGGACTAGGGAGAGGAGTAGGAGACACCTGGACTAGGGAGAGGAGACACCTGGGTTAGGGAGAGGAGTAGGAGACACCTGGGTTAGCGAGAGGAGTAGGAGACACGTGGACTAGGGAGAGGAGTATGAGACACCTGGGTTAGGGAGAGGAGTAGGAGACACCTGGACTACTGAGAAAAGTAGGAGATGCCAAGTGGGCCAAAGTTGTGTACCACAAGGTCCTGGGCCAAAGTCGTGCACTAGAGTATATAGGTAATATGATTTTATTTCAGAGCCTACACGATTGGTTGTCATTTCAGAGTCAGCCTGGGTGATTGGTTGCCAGGCGAAGCGAGGGTTGCCATGATGCTACATTCCCTTTTCCAGGTTTCCCAGAGGCTCATGGGAAGCAAGATGGGGTGTACGGTCGCTATTGGCTCTCCTTCCTCACCAAGATAAAGAGTTTTGCAGAGCGTAAAATCTGGGTTTAGATGCACATGTGTCCTTAATCAACTCACATGATAGGATTAGGATTTTTTTATTTGATATTTCAGGGGGCCTCATCTCCTTCAAATACTTTAATTGATGATTTTTGAAGCGCTCTGAATATTACAGATGTAGGATCAATATCTATATTGCAGAAATGCCAACTACAGTGTATTCCAAGGTTTTAAAACGCCTCAAAGTTTCCATCTACTTTAAATTGATCATCACAAAAATGTTTAAATTAATTATAATCCTTACAATAATTCACATTTTCAGTTGCTGATGGATTTTTTTACTGATGTGAGAAAACTATTAAGAATAAAGATCCTACATCAATATGGTGATGGGAGCTTCAATTCAGTACATCCTGTTCTATGTTCGCTGCACTGGAACTTCCATGCCCAAACCCAGATACCACACTGGAACCCAGGCCCAATACCAGATACCACTGAACCCAGGCCTACCAGATACCACTGAACCCAGGCCCAAACCAGATAAAGAACACACTGAAACCCCAGCTCCACACGGATACCACACTGAACCCAGGCCCAACAACAGATACCACACTGAACCCAGCACTAAAACCCAGATACCACACACTGAACCCAGGCCCAATACCAGATACCACACTGAACCCAGGCCCAATACCAGATACCACACCGGAACCCAGGCCCAACAGATACATACTGAACCCAGCTCCACACACCAGATACCACACTGAACCCAGGCCCAATACCAGATACCACACTGAACCCAGGCCCAATACCAGATACCACACTGAACCCAGGCCCAATACCAGAACCCAGGCCCAATACTGGATACTACACTGAACCCAGGCCCAATACCAGATACCACTGAACCCAGGCCCAAACCCAGATACCACACTGAACCCAGGCCCAATACCAGATACCACACTGAACCCAGCCCAATACCAGATACCACACATCGGAACCCAGGCCCAATACCAGATACCACACTGAACCCAGGCCCAATACCAGATACCACACTGAACCCAGGCCCAATACCAGATACCAGATACCACTGAACCCAGGCCCAATACCAGATACCACACTGAACCCAGGCCCAAACCCCAGATACAGATACACTGAACCCAGGCCCAATAACAGATACCACACTGACTGAACCCAGGCCTAATACCAGATACCACACTGAACCCAGGCCCAATACCAGAAACCACACTGAACCTAGATACTACACTGAACCCAGGTCCAATACCAGATACCACACTGAACCTAGATACCACCGAACCCAGGTCCAATACCAGATACCATTGAACCCAGAAACCACACTGAACCCAGATACCACACTGAACCCACACCAATACCAGACACCACACTGAACCAGAAACCACACTGAACCCAGATAAGACACTGAACCCACGCCCAATACCAGACACCACTGAACCCAGAAACCACACTGAACCCAGGTCCAATACAGATACCACTGAACCCAGAAACCACACTGAACCCAGGTCCAATGCTCAGATACCACCGGGAACCCAGGTCCAATACCAGATACCACACTGATCCCAGGCCCAATACTTCAGATACCACACTGAATACCAGGCCCATACCAGATACCACACCGAACCCAGGCCCAATACCAGATACCACACAGAACCCAGGTCCAATACCAGATACCACACTGAACCCAGAAACCACACTGAACCCAGGTCCAATACCAGATACTCACACTGAACCCAGAAACCACACTGAACCCAGGTCCAATACCAGATACCACACTGAACCCAGAAACCACACTGAACCCAGATGCCACACTGAACCCAGGTCCAATACAGATAGCACACTGAACCCAGGCCCAATACCAGATACCACACTGAACCCAGGCCCAAACCCAGATACCACACACTGAACCCAGGCCCAATACCAGATACCACACTGAACCCAGCCCAAACCCAGATACCACACTGAACCAGGCCCAATAACAGATACCACACTGAACCCAGGCCTAATACCAGATACCACACTGAACCCAGGAATACCAGATACCACACTGAACCCAGGCCTAATACCAGATACCACACTGAACCTAGAAACCACACTGAACCCAGGTCCAATACCAGATACCACACTGAACCCAGAAACCACACCGGAACCAGATACCACTGAACCCAGGTCCAATACCCAGACACCACACTGAACCCAGAAACCACACTGAACCCAGAAACCACATGAACCCAGGTCCAATACCAGAAACACACTGAACCCAGAAACCACACTGAACCCAGAAACCACACTGAACCCAGGTCCAATACCAGATACCACACTGAACCCAGAAACCACACTGAACCTAGATACCACACTGAACCCAGGTCCAATACCAGATACCACACTGAACCCAGGTCCAATACCAGATACCACACTGAACCCAGATACCACACTGAACCCAGGTCCAATACCAGATACCACACTGAACCCAGATACTCACTGATCCCAGGTCCAATACCAGATACCACACTGAACCCACCTCCAATGCCAGTATCCAAGGAGTCCCCATAAACGCACCACCCACACATTGATACCTCCCATACCTCTCAGGAATGCTTTCCAAGACAATGAATCCCACACTCCACAACACTCACCTCTTCCTGTTGCTTTCGCTTTCTTCTTTCTTCTGTCTCTTACTCTGCTGCTTTCTGCTCTGTCCTCCGCTCTCCTTCTCTCATCGCTGTGGCTGCGGCCGCTGATAGTTGTGTCACACAGCCTCCCTCCTAGTGATTCTGCTGCACCTCCGACAGAGCCCGGAGCAGTGTGGTGGCCCCGAGATGCCTGAATCTCCCACAAGGAAAGTAGAGGCACCCGTTCCCAGTGTACTTCCATCTGGCACCACCCCACCCAACCTCCCCCGCTATGTCCCCATCTTGTTGCCTGCATGCAATGGTGGCCTGAAATGAATATACTTGAGCACACGATTCTAAATATGACTATCATCACTTTAAAGATGGAGTCCTTAATGGTGAATGTTCTTTGTGTTAGGTTAGGTTAGGATTAGGTTAGGTTAGGGCTGGTTAACCACTTGTGAAGTGCAATGTTCTTTTGTGATATTACAACAGCAAAGTAGTTAGTAGTGTGGGACTCAGCATTAAGCAGAGTTTAAAGGGGACTCCAGCATTTGATGCCAGAGTTTGAAGGGGAGTCCAGTATTGGGTTAGTATTTAAAGGGGGAGTCCAGTATTTAGCAGAGTTTAAAGGGGGACCCAGTATTTAGCAGAGCTTGTAAAGGGGGACTCCAGCACCAGCAGAGTTTTTTTAAAGGGGACCCAGTATTTTATCAGAGCTTAGGCGGGAGCCCAGTATACAGAGTTTAGAAGGGGAGTCCAGTATTTAGCAGAGTTTAAAGGAGTCCAGTATTACAGAGTTTAAAGGGGGACTCCAGTATTTAGCAGAGTTTAAAGGACCCAGCATTTAACAGAGCTTAAAGGGGAGTCCAGCATTACATATTTAAAGGGGACTAGCATTTAGCAGAGTTTAAAGGGGAGTCCAGCATTAAGCAGAGTTTAAAGGTTCATATTGGGCATACAGAGGCTAAAGGGGGACCAGTATTGTTAGAGCTTAAAGGGGGACCCAGCATTAAGCAGAGCCAGTGGGACTCCAGTATTAAGCAGAGTTAAAGTGGGGGACCATGTTACAGAGAGTTTAAAGGGGGACTCCAGTATTTAGCAGAGTTTAAAACTTGTTGGGGCCGTGGTTCCGAGGTGAAACATAAATCAAAGGAAATTTTTAAGTGTTCCACGCACAGTTTTATAAAACTCAAACTTTCATTAAAATGCAGTACATACAAGGTACTGAATTAAAGCTACACTCGTTGTGAATCTATCCACCAAGTCAGATTTGTAAAAAAATTGGTGAAAGCATGTGAGAAGCTATTAGTCTGATAGACATATATCTCTAAAATATCAACGTCACCTAACGACAGATTTTGCCAGCAGCCAGGGGCCATCTCAAAACGCAGAAATAAAAAGAAAACATTCATTACCTTTGACGAGCTTCCTTTCCAAGTATAATTTCTGAGATGTCCCATAAACATCATTCCCTGTCTTTTTTTTTCGATTAAATCAGTCCATATATATAGCCTAGGGGATATCACATCTATGAACACTGTGTGAACAACGGAAAAAATAGCGTTTCTAACTAACGCCATTTTTTTTTAGCCAAAAAAGCCGATGATAAACTTCTCACAAAACACTTCGAAATACTTTTGTAATGCAACTTTAGGTATTAGTACACGTTATGCTCTATAAAATTGATAACGAGGTGATGTCAACGAGAGGGTGGTCTGGAAACGCTGTCCAGATAACTCAACCAAAATGATCCGGTCGAGACCGGAAGAAATGCTTTGCCTTGCGTCTGCCTGACCAAGAAACAAATAGTTGGCAAATGACAAGATCAGACAACGTGTGGAAGCTGTAGGTATTGCACCTTCAGCCCCATTAAATGTGGTTCACCTTTATTAATGGGTTCAAGTCGCTTTATTGATAGCCTTTTTTTTTTTTTTTTTTTTCCATTTTCAGTGATCAGATTTTCCTGCACTTTTCGGATGAAACGCACGTTCTGTTTATAGTCACAGCCGTGATTTAAACCAGTTTTAGAAACGGGTTCTGAGTGTTTTCTATCCACACATACTAATCATATGCATATACTATAGTCCTGGCATGAATAGAGGGCGCTGAAATGCTAACAAAAAAGCCGCAAGATTTTGAAAGGGAGTCCAGTATTAAGCAGAAGTGAGTCCAGCATTGGGAGTCCAGTATTACAGAGTTTAATGTAGGCAGGGCTTAGAGGGGGAGCCCAGCATTTACAGAGTTTAAAGGAGTCCAGATTTTAACAGGGGGACTCCAGTATTTAGCAGGGTTTAGAGGGGTGGAGTCCAGTATTTGCCCTATATGACTGATGGGGTTCATCACTTGTCTCCTACAGCAGGCTGATGGGTGTCATCACTCACTTACAGCAGGGGCGGGATGGGTGTCACTCTGTCTCACAGCAGGGCTGATTATCAGCATAGTAGGGCTGGGATGGAAATGTCATCACCTGTCTCTACAGCAGGGCTGATGGTGTCATCACTCACCTGTCTCTACAGCAGGACTGATGGTGTTCATCACTCTGTCTCTACAGCAGGGGCTGATGGTGTCATCACTCTGTCTCTACAGCAGGGCTGATGGTGTCATCACTCTGTCTCTACAGCAGGGCTGGTGGTGCTCATCACCTGTCTCTACAGCAGGGCTGACAGACAGCAGGGCTGATTGTGTCATCACTCTGTCTCTACAGCAGTATTGATGGTGTCATCACTCTGTCTCTGCCAGCAGGGCTGAGGCCACCTGTCCCCTGCTGTTAGGGCTGATGGTGTCATCACCTGTCTCTACAGCAGGGCTGTTCACTATAGCAGGGTGTCATCACTCTGTCCGTCCTACAGCAGGGCTGATGGTGTCATCATCGTCTCTACAGCAGGGCTGATGGTGGTCTTGATGGTGTCATCACTTGTCTCTACAGCAGGGGCCGACAGTCATCACCTGTCCCTCTGCTGGGCAGGGCTGATGGTGTCATCACTGTCTTCTACAGCAGGCTGGCGGGTTTAGTGGTGTCATCACTCTGTCTCTACAGCAGGGCGATGGGGTCATCACTCTGTCTCACAGCAGGGCTGATGGTGTCATCATTGCTGATGGTGTCATCACTCTGTCTCTACAGCAGGGCTGATGCGCCATCACTCTGTCTCTACAGCAGGGCTGGGTGGTCTCACCTGTCTCTACAAGAGGGGCTGATGGTGTCATCACTCTGTCTCTACAGCAGGCTGATGGTGTCATCACTCTGTCTCTACAGCAGGGCTGGTGGTGTCATCACTCTGTCTCTACAGCAGGGGCTGATGGTGTCATCACTCTGTCTCTACAGCAGGGCTGATGGTGTCACTCTGTCTCTACAGCAGGGCTGATGGTGTCACCACTCTGTCTCTACAGCAGGGCTGATGGTGTCACCTGTCTCTGCAGGGCTCTGCTACAGCAGGGGGCTGATGGTGTCATCACTCTGTCTCTACAGCAGGGCTGATGGTGTCATCACTCTGTCTCTCTACAGCAGGGCTGATGGTGTCATCACTCTGTCTCTACAGTTAGGGGGCTGGGATGGGTGTCATCACTCTGTCTCTACAGCAGGGCTGATGGTGTCATCACTCTGTCTCTACAGCAGGGCTGATGGTGTCATCACTCTGTCTCACAGCAGGGGCTGATGGTGTCTATCACTGTCTGTCTACAGCAGGGCTGATGGTGTCATCACTCTGTCTCTACAGCAGGGGCTGGATGTGTCACTGCTCTGTTGTCTCTACAGCAGGGCTGATGGGTGTCATCACCTGTCTCACAGCAGGGCTGATGGTGTCATCACTCTGTCCCTACAGCAGGGGCTGATGGTGTCATCACCTGTCTCTACAGCAGGGCTGATGGTGTCACTCTGTCTCTACAGCAGGGCTGATGGTGTCATCACTCTGTCTCTACAGCAGGGCTGATGGTGTCATCACTCTGTCTCTACAGCAGGGCTGATGGTGTCATCACTCTCACCCCACAGCTGATGGTGCCAATACTCTGTCCCCTACAGCAGGGCTGCGGTGTCATCACTCTGTCTCTACAGCAGGGCTGATGGGGTGTCATCACTCTGTCTCTTGCCAGCAGGGCTGATTGTGTCATCACTTCTGTCTCTACAGCAGGGCTGATGGTGTCATCACTCTGTCTCTACAGCAGGGCTGATGGTGTCATCACTCTGTTCTACAGCAGGCTGATGGTGTTCATCACTCTGTCTCTACAGCAGGGCTGGTGGTTTAATGTGTCATCACTCTGTCTCTACAGCAGGGCTGATGGTGTCAATACCTGTCTACAGCAGGGCTGATGGTGTCATCACTCTGTCTCTACAGCAGGGCTGATGGTGTCACCACTCTGTCTCTACAGCAGGGCTGATGGTAAGCATTACACCTGTCCTCTACAGCAGGGCTGATGGTGCCATCACTTGTCCTACAGCAGGGCTGATGGTGTCATCACCCTGTCTCTACAGCAGGGCTGATGGTGTCACATCTGTTTCTACAGCAGGGCTGATGGGTGTCATCACTCTGTCTCTACAGCAGGGCTGATGGTGTCATCACCTGTCTCTACAGCAGGGCTGGTGGTGTCATCACCTGTCCTCACAGCAGGGCTGATGGGGGTCATCACTCTGTCTCTACAGCAGGGCTGATTGTGTCATCACTCTGTCTCTACAGCAGGGCTGGTGGTGTCATCACTCTGTCTCTACAGCAGGGCTGATGGTAAACATCTCTGTCCTCAAGTGAGGGCTGATGGGTTACTACTGTCTCTACAGCAGGGCTGGTGGTGTCATCAATGGTCTCTACAGCAGGGCTGATGGTGTCATCACTCTGTCTCTACAGCAGGGCTGATGGTGTCATCACTCTGTCTCTACAGCAGGGCTGATGGTGTCATCACTCTGTCTCTACAGCAGGGCTGATGGTGTCATCACTCTGTCTCTACAGCAGGGCTGATGGTGTCATCACTCTGTCTCTACAGCAGGGCTGATGGTGTCATCACTCTGTCTCTACAGCAGGGCTGATGGTGTCATCACTCTGTCTCTACAGCAGGGCTGATGGTGTCATCACTCTGTCTCTACAGCAGGGCTGATGGTGTCATCACTCTGTCTCTACAGCAGGGCTGATGGTGTCATCACTCTGTCTCTACAGCAGGGCTGATGGTGTCATCACTCTGTCTCTACAGCAGGGCTGATGGTGTCATCACTCTGTCTCTACAGCAGGGCTGATGGTGTCATCACTCTGTCTCTACAGCAGGGCTGATGGTGTCATCACTCTGTCTCTACAGCAGGGCTGATGGTGTCATCACTCTGTCTCTACAGCAGGGCTGATGGTGTCATCACTCTGTCTCTACAGCAGGGCTGATGGTGTCATCACTCTGTCTCTACAGCAGGGCTGATGGTGTCATCACTCTGTCTCTACAGCAGGGCTGATGGTGTCATCACTCTGTCTCTACAGCAGGGCTGATGGTGTCATCACTCTGTCTCTACAGCAGGGCTGATGGTGTCATCACTCTGTCTCTACAGCAGGGCTGATGGTGTCATCACTCTGTCTCTACAGCAGGGCTGATGGTGTCATCACTCTGTCTCTACAGCAGGGCTGATGGTGTCATCACTCTGTCTCTACAGCAGGGCTGATGGTGTCATCACTCTGTCTCTACAGCAGGGCTGATGGTGTCATCACTCTGTCTCTACAGCAGGGCTGATGGTGTCATCACTCTGTCTCTACAGCAGGGCTGATGGTGTCATCACTCTGTCTCTACAGCAGGGCTGATGGTGTCATCACTCTGTCTCTACAGCAGGGCTGATGGTGTCATCACTCTGTCTCTACAGCAGGGCTGATGGTGTCATCACTCTGTCTCTACAGCAGGGCTGATGGTGTCATCACTCTGTCTCTACAGCAGGGCTGATGGTGTCATCACTCTGTCTCTACAGCAGGGCTGATGGTGTCATCACTCTGTCTCTACAGCAGGGCTGATGGTGTCATCACTCTGTCTCTACAGCAGGGCTGATGGTGTCATCACTCTGTCTCTACAGCAGGGCTGATGGTGTCATCACTCTGTCTCTACAGCAGGGCTGATGGTGTCATCACTCTGTCTCTACAGCAGGGCTGATGGTGTCATCACTCTGTCTCTACAGCAGGGCTGATGGTGTCATCACTCTGTCTCTACAGCAGGGCTGATGGTGTCATCACTCTGTCTCTACAGCAGGGCTGATGGTGTCATCACTCTGTCTCTACAGCAGGGCTGATGGTGTCATCACTCTGTCTCTACAGCAGGGCTGATGGTGTCATCACTCTGTCTCTACAAGCAGGGCTGATGGTGTCATCACTCTGTCTCTACAGCAGGGCTGATGGTGTCATCACTCTGTCTCTACAGCAGGGCTGATGGTGTCATCACTCTGTCTCTACAGCAGGGCTGATGGTGTCATCACTCTGTCTCTACAGCAGGGCTGATGGTGTCATCACTCTGTCTCTACAGCAGGGCTGATGGTGTCATCACTCTGTCTCTACAGCAGGGCTGATGGTGTCATCACTCTGTCTCTACAGCAGGGCTGATGGTGTCATCACTCTGTCTCTACAACAGGGCTGATGGTGTCATCACTCTGTCTCTACAGCAGGGCTGATGGTGTCATCACTCTGTCTCTACAGCAGGGCTGATGGTGTCATCACTCTGTCTCTGCAGCAGGGCTGATGGTGTCATCACTCTGTCTCTACAGCAGGGCTGATGGTGTCATCACTCTGTCTCTACAGCAGGGCTGATGGTGTCATCACTCTGTCTCTACAGCAGGGCTGATGGTGTCATCACTCTGTCTCTACAGCAGGGCTGATGGTGTCATCACTCTGTCTCTACAGCAGGGCTGGTGGTGTCATCACTCTGTCTCTACAGCAGGGCTGATGGTGTCATCACTCTGTCTCTACAGCAGGGCTGATGGTGTCATCACTCTG